>NC_140595.1:246934892-247046570 GCF_964204655.1 Triturus cristatus
CTACAAACTGGGTACTTTAATACTCATTACATACGCAATCACATAACATTACTATGCAACACATAACCTGCAAAGAAAAGTGAAAGATTAGGTTGTACACTCTAATAAGAAAGGGGTCGACATCACCTTAGTCATGTTTAGCCTGCATTCAATGGTCATCTAGGTTCCCTTCTCATCTGTGCCTCGGCTCGCCTGGAAGTTACACCTCCGCAGTCACGGATCTGTTCCCTTCTCCCTTCTCCGAGTCACTGGGACCTCTTCCTCATCGGCTACTCTCTCCTCTCTGGCTATTCTGCTAGAAGAGTATCTGTCTCTCGGTTTTTCTCCGCCTTCAAGTTTGTCATCTGTCTTCCCTGGAATAAGTAGTAGCTTTACTGCTAACGGCTAGATGCCGCCTACGGACTGAAGTAAGTGCACCGTATCTGCCTCAGACTTTCACTAATATAGAGGTGCATTTCCTCATGGAAAATTCCGGCCCGTAACCTGCCGCCCACCAAATTCTTGTACCTCCCCGTACCAAGGACACGTTCCCAGCCGGCCGGCCTGATGTAGTGTCTTCGGCATGAAGAAAAATACAATCCTTCGATAAGGGCTGGCCTGAACCGGTTCTCTCCAAGCGAATAACACCTCATAACTAAAACATCACCCTTAACCTAGAAGCATCTCAAGCTGCCGGAGCAAAAAGAAAGATGGAGTCTCTCCCGTTTGAGGCCTACCAGGCCTGAATTCAGCACGGCTCCATGAAATACCCTCACTACAGGACAGGTTATCCCTAATACTAACGAATCTATCCCCTAGGATATGTGTGTAAGCCCTGATCTATGGGGAAGAACACAGGATCATGTCGAAGTGCCTAGGAAATAGGCTCCATTCACTACTCTAACCCTTAGACTTGGATGGTAAGAGACTGAAGTCACACTAATTACCCGTCAACACAATAGGGCCGGGAAAATCGAGCAGTACAAAGGCGACGTCTGGTGAGGTTGTGTCGAGCAGGTTCCAGAGCTCGATGGCGTGTCTGTGGACGGAGCGGGTGTTGAGCAGGATGCATTTCAGGTGGCTGCTGCTGTTGCTCATCTTGGTCTTGGTTGGTGCTGGAGTAGTGCTGGTCTGGATGCAGGTGAACTTGCAGGCGTTGCAGCAGAAGGGTCCATGGGTGCGTCTCTGGGTGGCTCTGTAGCATCCTGGTATTCGGCCGGCGTTGAGTGCGTTGAGGGTGGCAGCATCGTACGTCCGGCGGGTGGGCTGGGGTCTGCGGGGGCCAGGGGTCCTGGCGCTGGGCACGGGCCAGGCGCGGATGGGCGCAGACGGGCTTACCTTTGGCGCACCTTCGGCGCTCAGTCGGTGCTCCCGCTGTGCGCGTCTGCTGCGCGGTCGCTCTGGGGGCGTCATAAGAAGGGGGACGAGAGGGCGGGTCAGCTGGGCGGCGGGAGCGGCTCGGCCAATGGGCCGGTGGTGGGCGGGGCCTGTGGCGAGCTGCGGTGGGAAACTGGCGAGCGGGCGGCTCTGCTGAGGCTGGGCCGCTCGGGGGGCCAGGGGGGCGTCTGCGTCGGAGAAAGGTGGCAAGGCTGGCAGGCAGGAGCAGGAGGCGGCAGGAGGAGCAAGGGGTGACCCGGCCTGGTGAGAGGCGCAGCGGTCACTCCCGAGTTGACACAGCCTTTTGGCGACAGACCGCGTCCATGCGCATATTTTTCGTCAACCTTGGACCCGGTAGCGAGGGCATTGCCAAGTTGTCTGAGAGCCACAGCCGCCGTAGCTATGTCTATTCGGCAGTCTGCTGGACTAGTAATGGATAATACATTGATTGTTATGGTTCCACATGCTGTGGACACAGTGTTAAACAGGACCAAGACACAACACTTAACTAGTGCGCGACTGTCAGGATATGAACTAATACTGTTAGCAAATCATATACACATAAAGAGATGCAACACGTTGAATCCAGCTCCATTATTGCCAATTCCAGCAGACCTAGATGAGATTGAGCAACATGATTGTCTGTTTAGAACAGAAGAAGAGACGAAAGGGAGAGTGGATCTCAAAGATACTCCCCTGACTGAGTGTGATGGTACTTTATGGGTGGATGGTTCGTGCTTCAAGCTTCCAAATGGTGATACGATTGCTGCATATGCTATCACGACTTTGCACACGATTGTGGAAACTGCACGTGTGCCACATAATTCGGCCCAGGCAGCAGAACTAATTGCCCTTACAAGAGCATGCGTGTTGTCTGAAGGAATGAAAGTGAACATATATACGGATAGCCAGTACGCCTTTGGCGTGGCTAATAGTTTTGGGCGATTGTGGAAAGAACGTGGGTTCCTGACTTCGCATGGAGCTAAAATTCAGAATGGCAAGTTGGTGAATGATCTCCTTGAGTCACTGACCCTACCGTTACAAGTTGCGATTATGAAATGCAGTGCGCACAAGAAAATCACTCATGATGTTGGTCGTGGTAATGCGTTTGCTGATGAAATCGCGAAAGAAACAGCAAAAGATGTGAAGACTCGAATGTATGTTGCGGGCTCTGCAAGATGGGTGGTGATGTTGGAATGTGTGAAAACACGATAGAGAGTGTGAAGTTCCTTCAAGCTGAAGCCACAGAGAAAGAGTTGAGCAAGTGGAGAGAAAGTACGGGTAAATTGGATGAGAATGGTTGTTGGGTTGATCTGTCATAACATAGGCGATGGTTGTTACCTGATGCATATGTGCTTCCAGTGGTTACTATGGCACATGGAATGGCACATATCAATATGAAAGGAATCTGTAAGTTGTTGGCTCCAGTATGGCAGAATGCTGGAATTCCCAAGTGTGCAGAGAATGTGGTCAAGAATTGTATGGTATGTTTGAAGTACAACCCTGGTAGGGGAACCCCAACTCCAGCTGGTCATTTTGCACCTCCGTCATATCCATTTGAAGTTTTGCAGCTAGATTTTATCCACATGGAAAGGTGCAACAACTTGAAATATGTATTGGTTGTTGTTTGCGCTTTTTCAAAATGGATAGAAGCAAATCCCCTAAAAGACAACACTGCTTTATCCACAGCCAAAGCCCTTGTGAAGGAATTTTTCCCTAGGTTTGGAATGCCAAGAATGGTGTGGAGTGATAATGGGAGTGAGTTTGTGGGTCAAGTGATGAAGAATGTGTGTGAGGGGTTGGGGATAAAGCAAAAGTTCCACGCTGCAAATCACCCCCAATCAGCTGGATTAGTAGAGCGCTACAATGGCGCTCTAAAACTCAAGCTGGCCAAAATCCAGGCGAGCTCCGGTCTTAAATGGCCTGACGCTCTGCCTTTAGCACTCCTGTCCACCAGAATGACCGTGCATTCACGAGTGGGACTTAGCCCATATGAAACAATTTTTGGCCGCCCGGCCAATGTATGGGGTGTACCAAGACCGACGAAATTCAGCGAAATCGAACATCCAGTACTGCTTGATTACTTGTATGAATTGACGACTAAATTGCGTGTTTTACACCAACAGGTGCATGATACTCTCCCTCAGGCCTCTGAAGCTCCAGGACACCCTATTGACCCTGGCACGTGGGTGCTCATCAAGAACTTCCAGCGAAAGAGCAACGATGAGCCCCGTTGGATTGGCCCTCACCTCGTACTTCTGTCTACAAGATCAGCTGTTCGAGTAAAGGGGATAAATAATTGGATCCACGGCGCCCACATCAAGAGGATACCTTTGCCTCTACCATATGACCAGTAGGTCCAGGAGGGTATCGCCGATTCTGAAACAGACATTGTACCTCGTTTTGTACCATTCAGTGATGCACGCGTAAGAGGCACAACTTCAGCACAACAGAGTGACGACATTTTGCAAGAAGCTGTGCCACCGTCAATTCGATTGGACACCACAGAGCCTGAACTCTTGTTTCAAGATCAGACAGTACCTGGCCGTTTCCACTATAACTTGAGACCAAGGCCTATGGACAAATAAATATTATTTTCTCTTACCTTTTTGTTTTTGATATCATAGCTCTCCCATCTGAAGGACTTTCTTGATTTTTGTTTTTCGAACCACCATCCGGGTTCAGCCGCAGGGTCGCGGTGCCAAGACTTTGGAGTACAGGCCGAAGACGTTAGGTCAACGGTTCTGGTTGGTCTAGGGCGTTCCCTGGACCGACAGGCGTACTCCTTAGCAGAAGATACTCACCCGCCGCGAGCGGCACGATTAGAGGATGGAGTTTTTCAAGATGGAGAGACTCGCTGAGGAAATGAACTTTAAAGCAAAAATATGTAAAATAATGAAGAGCAAACGTTTTGTATTATTATGTCTGTTTATACTATGTAGTATGATAGTGTTTACCGTAGGATTTGTATTCTTCTCCTCTCAAGAGCCCATTGCACCCACTGTACAGCCTATACCTCCTCCTACTGTCTCCTCACACTCTTTTCACCCTCTGCCTGAACATGAACAAGCTAGACGATCAGAGTTTGTAAACAACTCGTTTATTCAGCTCCTGCAGCAGCACCAACTAGTCATGAATACAACCAATTGCTGGGTGTGTGGGTTAATGCCACATACCATTAACAAGGGTATTCCTTATCTAGTGCTGCCGTTTAGTTACAATGGATCGTCATGGGCATTCCAGACCATGTTTCTCTTTGCACTAGATACCTACTCCCCACGACAACCGCGTTCCATCAGACCTAGCACAAATAATAAAGCTTTAATGAAAGGAGTTGCCGATATGAGCAGAGATATCGGCGCATACTCATCTATTCCCAAAGATGAATTAAGAGCTTATGTAGGGTGGAACGCGACGGGGTATAGTATTAGTCTAGGTGAAAGGCAGCGGAAAATTTCATCCCCAATTTGGGTCGTACCCCACATAGGTCGGTTCTGTTTACAAGGTAATGGTCAGAATCCAAGAGCTCAACTGGGGAGAAGTGACTGTACCGAAACGTACACTTTTCCATCACAGTTTTCCCCTGCGTTTTTGGCTGCCAAGGGTACATATTTTGTCTGCAATGACCAAGCATATACATGGTTGCCCCCTGACTTCTCAGGCACATGTTATATTGCAAACTTGCTACCGCCAACATTTACTGCTGCCTCTGACTATCACAAGACCAGAGTTGTTAGAGGCGTGATTAGTAAGGAGGATACTGCCGGTCAGGAAGCGGGAGACTTATTTTTGGGTTTCCTGCTGTTTTGGGGACCGATGGTCAATAGTAGGAACCTGAGACAACTGACTCGTGTGGTTGAATCCACTGTCAATGTTACGGCTGGTGCCCTTGGTAATTTGACAGCTGAGCTCCAAGCGGATCGCCTCATGACTTTGCAGAACCGCATGGTTCTAGACGTCATACTTGCAGACCGCGGTGGGGTATGTAAGGTTATCCAATCTAGTTGTTGCATTTTCATACCAGACAACGCTCCAACAGTTTATCAAGCCATCTCCAAACTACATAAAATGTCTTAATCTATACACGTGGATAAAGGAGATTGGTCACTGGTGGGGTGGTTCTGGGAACTGATATCTGCCTGGGGTTGGAAGATTCTGATGGTCATTGGAATGATCTTAGCCATTCTTTTCCTGTTCTGTCTGTGCATACAGTGTGCTCCTGCGATATGTGGCCTCTGTGCTACATTATGTGTAAGGAAACCTGTATCGAGGGACGAGCTAAGTAATAGGATGATGCTACAGCAACATCTCCATGACTTCGTGAATATTGACCTAGACTCGGATTGATGTGAGTATAGTTATTGCCTATGTAAGGGCAAAAGGAGGGTCTGTGGTACTTTGAAATTTGGGACCGCGTGGGACACAGGGCCCTACCCCTGTTTATCCCGGTATTAGCGAACCGCGAATGGTCAATGCGGTATGTACAAGTGCTTTATATAACGTTTCATTGATAAATGCACTATGTATACGTTATTATGCATTGACTTCGTGGTTTCCATCTTGGAGCGGTGGCCATCTTATGGTTGCCCTCACATAGGCTACCTATTACGAGCAAATACGGGCCTTTAGAACACATGTGTCTTCCTTTGACTTCTCTGTGACCTGGGCAGCTTGGCTCCGTGCCCCAGGTCAGTCCGGTCTCACGAGCTCCCCGTCCTACGGCCACCTGTGATTAGCATCAGGGTTTGACACACCATAAAGCCTTTTCATCCCACACAAGCCTCCAGCTAATCTCTGTCACACCTGACTCTTCCTGTTTTATGGCTTGTTTCCCAAACAGGAGATGTTCGTGTTTATTGGGGCCTGTTGATATCTGATGTGGGATCTGAGCCTCGCTGGGTAAATAATTGTGGGCTGGCTTAACTGGAATGTGGGATGGTCATCATGACTCTGCCTTTTCGTTTGTAATGGATACATGTATATGGCCATATCGTATAACAAGGAATGTGTGCCTGAAGCATGATATTTTGTATTTAAGGAGAAGCCCGTTTTTGTAACTTTAAGCAGTCTCCTGAGAACATACATGCTGTTGTACTTCTCGGATACCTGTAATTGGTCTGCAGCCAATAAACTGATCTTTGACTTCACTTAGAAGACTCTGTGTTTCTGTAGGTCTGAAACAGGAAAGAACCCGAAATCTTAGGGTGTGTTCCCCTGCACCGCTGGGCTTAAAATTCCCAGTACTTCACTGACGGAGAGGACGGTGACTCTACATGACGGCAGGAAACTCTAATTCTTCTACAGAGGACCGGTTCTGACTTAGGATCTGACATTTAGACAGAATAGGTAAATATGAGAGAAATGAATTTGCATTTAATTGGCTTTTCTTACAATTTTAGATAAACAAATAATTCTGTTTGAATCTCTGTGTCGGGTGATTATTTCTGGTCATGTTTATTGAATTTATTTGTGTATTCTTTGAAATGTTTCGCTAGATTTAAAAAGCAACTAAGTAGATGCCATTGACCTCAAAGTAAAGGCAGATTGGATAGGTATCAGAAAGTGTTTCTCCTTATACATGGCACGGATAAGAGTGGTAGGATGAATGTTGGTGTAATGGGCCCCACCAGCGTGTGATGTGTGTGTGCATGTGTGACTGTGAGATCACTCCGACCGTGGAAGTAGAGGGGATTCGGAAGCTCTGATCTGCACCAGTAGCTGTGGAGAGCAGCCTTCAGGCTAAGTCTTGAAGGAGTGTTAAGCTTATTGTTTTACCATGATAACCTCTTGAATAACCAAATGAAAGAGTAGCCCACACAGGTATATATATAAAATATATGTATTTATTCTAGACAGAATCCCACAGTCTCTTTATGAGGCTAGTGGCAAAGTTACAATTCAAACACGCATTTATAAACACAATAAATAGCACAGGAATCACTGGGCCCCGGGGGGGACCAAACCATATATCAAAAAAGTGGTATAAGAACCACGACAATTCTACAGACAATGCCTAGGGCTTTTAGGATCGCTGGCCCCTTAAGAATCCACCCCAGGTTATGAGGAAGGGGACCCACGGGAGGCGCGTGCAGTGGAAATAGCTGCTATCCGGATCTTCATTATAGTCTATGGAGAATGTCGCGGTTGAAATTACACAGATTAAAATCACTTCTAGCAGGAGTACAAAGTTAAAACTTTAGACTTAAGCTTTTGAGGAGCCCACTACCACGAGAGTACCGAGGTACCACTGTTACCTGCCCCAGGGAAGCCGGGTGCATAGGTCGATTCTGGTGTCGGGTCGCGGGCTGATTTTCTATAGGAAAATGTTCAAAAGTGCTGCTAGCCAAAAGCGTCGATGATGCCGTGAAGATCAAAGATGTGAAGATTGTAGAGAAGAACCTGAAAGCAGAGGGGACAGAGTCTGGGTCACGGCAAAATGACCAGGAGGCTCAAAGCAAAGAGCCCTTCGATGTCGGGTGCTTCAGGTGCGAAGTGGTGTAGCTTGGATCTGCAGCCACGGGCTCCACGAGGCTTCAAGGAAGGCCAGCTTCCGGAGGGCAACTGTCCCACGTTGGATAAGGGTCGCTGCAGTGTTATTGTACGGATTGGATCCACTAAGCCTTGGCAACCGCAACCCACGAAGAATAAACAAATCGGCTACAGTGCAGACCCACGAGGTCTGGGAGAGGTCTCCTTTGGAGAGCCTTTAGAGCAGGCCTGGAGCAACCAGGGGAACTCTTGATTGTTGAAATAGACCTCCGCTAGGGCCCACAAGTCGAGAGACAAGGGACCGCGGGAGGCGGCAATTTGGAGTGCATTAAAGGGCACCCACGGGCCACCGGAGGGGGCTAGGGCGCTGGTCTTTGGCACAGTTGCTGTAGAGTGGTTGGCTCAAAAACGGGCCAAAGCACAACTTCCCCACTGGTCAGGGTCATGTGCTACGCAAGAGGTGGCTGGTGTCCTGGGGTATTGGGGATCTCGGCACCCACGCGGTCCACGGTGCCCAAACTCGTTGAGCACACTCACTGGCCTCTGGGATGCGCTGGAAACCCACCTGAAGGGTGCTGGAAGTCGTCGAAGTCCATAGGAGCAGCGAGGTTTCAACCGGGTCACTTGCAGTGTTTCAGGTGCCTGCCAAGCAGGGGGATAACTCCTTTATCCCAAGGGAGATTTCTTCCGTCAGCTGGGCAGCAGCAAGTCGAAGGTCAAGACTGTAAAGTTCAAGATTAATCTGAGGCTCTGGGGCCACGTTATTCACCTTTATCTCCAAGATTAGGGGAGTGTCCAGAGAAGTGTCCACCAATGAGTGGTGAGGCGGGAAAGGGTGCCAACACCCTCTCCCTTTTGTGTGTTTCCCGCCTGGGCGAGGGGCAGGATGCCCCTGAACCGGTTCCAAGCGGTGTATGCAGAATGAGGTCTCTGCAGCTGCCTACGTGCAACTCTGAAAGGACATTTGGTGCACCCACCCAGTTCCAATCCACACTATCCTGTCTGGGGAGATGCTAGCACCTCCCTGCCACAGGAGCCCTATTGTCCAGCTAGCGAGGCTGGGGTTTTCCCCAGCAACAGCCAGCCAGAGTCGTGTGGGTGGCGGGTAGTGGCCATTTTGTACTACATGTACACTTTTAAATTGGTGTCTCAATTCTGCCGCTTTTCCCATATCGCCCCTCTAGCAGGGGGGAATCATACCCTCATGCCCATGGCTGGACTGGGGGTATGATTCCTACATGTTTGACACCAACCACGATATGGTTCTGTGTAGTCATTCTCAAGTTATCACGCTATCGCGATAGACTTATAATGCGGTTAAGAGTATATGGTATGGCTACACTACAAGCAACCCAGTAATGAATTTACGAGGGTTGCAGAGAGGCCCTACTCAGGTAGGGGTACCCCCTCACACATATCTCAGCACCCTGCCCTGTAGGATTAGCAAGGCCTGCTATAGGGGTGACCTATGAGAGTACATGTGTTGTAATGGGGTGGGATATAGGGTACCTATATCCCTGTAAGGGGTGCTAGCACCATCTCACCCAGACTACAGTAGTGGTCTGGTGGTGTCAGTTTGTATGGCTGTCCCAGGGTGGCACAATAAGTGCTGCAGCCCTGGTAGGCCTACTGAGGGACCCATGCCCTGGGTACCTAGGTTACCATCTACAAGGAACTGGCAGGGCACCCTCAGCATCCAATTGGTTAGTACCTAAGGTACTCACATCGTTTAACAGAGGAAGCAGATAGGCTGGGGTCCTGGATAGCAGGGCCACAGCCTGGCTAAAGTCATAAAAATAGTCAAAAAATCAGCAAAAAGTTGGGGGCAACTATGCAGTCGATGCCACTCTCCTACAAATCCCTTGTTAATATCTGTAGAAAAAAGAAGAAAGGTGCCTGCTTAGATATAAATTTTGTTAGGGCACTGGCCCTCTAAAGGTGGAATTTTACCTATGGCCTTCTCTGTGACCCAATATATTGAATTATGGAAAAAGCTGTGTGATCAATAGTGACCCACTTATGTTGGGGCCTGATGGAAAACAGGGATGTAGAAACAGAAGATTGGCACTTCCTCAACCACCCAAAACCACTCTAAACACACTGCGGGTCTACCGGCAATAGTGGGCCACTTTAAATGTAGCCAATGTGTGGCATGTAACTTTTGTTTTAATACCAGCAATCAATCAATCAAAGCATTTCTATAGCGCACTACTCACCCAGAGGGTCTCAAGGCGCTGGGGGAGGGGGGTCCGCTACTGCTCGAACAGCCAGGTCTTGAGTTGCTTCCTGAAGGCGAGGTGGTCCTGGGTCAGGCGGAGGTGGGTCGGGAGGGAGTTCCATGTCTTGGCGGCGAGGTAGGAGAAGGACCGTCCCCCTGTGGTGGCTCTTCGGATGCGGGGGACGGCGGCGAGGGCGTGGCCGGTCGATCGAAGCTGGCGTTTGGGAGCGTAGAAGTTGAGGCGGCTGTTGAGGTATCCTGGGCCTTGGTTGTGTAGGGCTTTGTGTGCGTGGGTGAGGAGTCGGAAGGTGATTCTCTTGTTGACTGGGAGCCAGTGCAGGTCTCTCAGGTGTCCGGAGATGTGGCTGCGACGGGGGATGTCCAGGATGAGTCGTGCTGAGGCGTTCTGGATCCGCTGGAGTCTCTTCTGGAGTTTGGCGGTGGTTCCGGCGTAGAGGGAGTTGCCGTAGTCCAGACGGCTGGTGACGAGGGCCTGGGTGACCGTCTTCCTGGTCTCGGTGGGGATCCACCGGAAGATCTTACGTAGCATGCGCAGGATGTTGAAGCACGACGAGGAGACGGCGTTGACTTGTCTGGTCATGGAGAGGGAGGAGTCCAGGATGAAGCCCAGGTTGCGTGCGTGGTCTGTTGGCTTGGGTGCGCTGCCTAGGGCGGGGGGCCACCAGGAGTCGTCCCAGGCGGACGGTGAGGATCCCAGGATGAGGACTTCCGTCTTGTCCGAGTTCAGTTTCAGGCGGCTGTTCTTCATCCATTCGGCTACCTCTTTCATCCCTTCGTGAAGGTTGGCTCTGGCGGTGGCGGGGTCGTTGGTGAGGGAGAGAATCAGCTGGGTGTCGTCGGCATAGGAGATGATGTTGAGGTTGTGCTGGCGTGCGATGTCTGCGAGGGGGCTCATGTAGACGTTGAAGAGGGTTGGACTGAGCGAAGAGCCTTGAGGAACGCCGCAGATGACTTCGGTGGCTTCAGATCTGAACGGGGGGAGGCGGACTCTCTGTGTCCTTCCGGCGAGGAAGGAGATGATCCACTCCAGTGCCTTCTCCTGGATTCCGACGTTGCTGAGTCGCTGCACTAGTGTACGGTGGCAGACAGTGTCGAAGGCCGCGGAGAGGTCTAGGAGGATGAGGGCTGCTGTTTCTCCATTGTGAAGCAGTGCTCGGATGTCATCGGTGGCTGCGATCAGGGCGGTCTCGGTGCTGTGGTTGGCCCGGAAGCCAGACTGCGAGAGGTCGAGGGAACCGTTCGTCTCGAGGAAGGCGGCCAGCTGCTTGTTGACGGTCTTCTCGATGACTTTTGCAGGAAACGGGAGCAGCGAGATGGGGCGGTAGTTCTTGAGGTCGGTGGGGTCGGCTGATGGCTTCTTTAGTAGAGCGCTGAGTTCGGCGTGCTTCCAGCTCTCCGGGAAGGTAGCGGTGTCGAAGGAGGTGTTGATGATGTCCCGCAGGTGGGGTGCGATGACAGCATCGGCCTTGTTGAAGACGTGGTGAGGGCAGGGGTCGGTAGGAGATCCGGAGTGGATGGAGTTCATCGTGCGGATGGTGTCTTCCGTGCTGATCGGGGTCCAGGCGCGGAGGGTGGTGGTGGGGGGCGGTGGTTTGGTCGTGGCGTGCGTCGGTTGAGTGCTGAAGCTGTAGTGTATGTCCGCGATCTTGTTGTGGAAGTAGGAGGCGAGGGAGTTGCAGAGGTCTTGCGAAGGGGTGATGTCGTTGTTTCCGGCGTTGGGGTTGAAGAGCACTTTAACGATGTTGAAGAGTTCCTTGCTATTGTGTGCGTTGTTGTCCAGTGTTGGGTCTCTGCGCCATGTTCTCTCGAGGGCTCGGCAGTTCTTCTTGGAGCTCTTGAGTTCATCGGTGAACCATGGGGCTTTCTTGCTACCGGGTCTGCTAGGCGGGGTCTTCAGAGGGGCGAGGTCGTCTGCGCAGTTGCTGATCCACTTCGCGAGGTTGGTGGCCGCCTGGCTTGGGTTCGTTGCGCTGGTGGGAGGGTTCATACTCAGGGAGGTCGCGAGCTGGTCGGCTGTGATCTTGTTCCAGCTTCTGCGTGCAACCTGTTGCTGGTGGTGGTGGATCGTGGTCCTTCTGAAGCTGAAGTGGACGCAGCTGTGGTCCGTCCAGTGGAGTCCGGTGGCGTGGCTGAAGGCGATGTCCTTGCTGGATGAGAAGACGGGGTCGAGTGTGTGTCCGGCATAGTGGGTGGGGGTGGTGACCAGCTGCTTGAGTCCCAGGTTTGCGAGGTTGTCCAGCAGGGTGATGGTGTTGCGGTCGTTGTTGTTCTCCAGGTGGAAGTTGAGGTCCCCGAGGAGGTTGTAGTCAGCGGAGAGGAGGGCGTGCGGGCTGATGAAGTCGGCGATGTCTTCGCTGAATTGTGTGCGTGGTCCCGGGGGTCTGTAGATGAGGGTGCCTCTGAGGGTGGTCGTGGGGTTGATGTGGACCTGGAAGTGCAGGTGCTCGGCGGGTGCGAGGGTGTCGTCGGTGTTGGTCGTGATGCGGATGGTGTTCCTGTGGATGATGGCGATGCCTCCTCCGGTCTGGTTGATGCGGTCCCTTCGGATGATCTTGTAGCCATCTGGGATGGCGATGGCGATGGCGATGTCGGGCGCTGAAGAGGCGTTCATCCAGGTTTCCGTGAGGAAGGCGACGTCTGGTGAGGTTGTGTCGAGCAGGTTCCAGAGCTCGACGGCGTGTCTGTGGACGGAGCGGGTGTTGAGCAGGATGCATTTCAGGTGGCTGCTGCTGTTGCTCGTCTTGGTCTTGGTTGGTGCTGGAGTAGTGCTGGTCTGGATGCAGGTGAACTTGCAGGCGTTGCAGCAGAAGGGTCCGTGGGTGCGTCTCGGTAGCATCCTGAGATTCGGCCGGCGTTGAGTGCGTTGAGGGTGGCAGCATCGTACGTCCGGCGGGTGGGCTGGGGTCTGCGGGGGCCAGGGGCCCTGGCGCTGGGCGCAGGACAGGCGCGGACGGGCGCAGACGGGCTTACCTTTGGCGCACCTTCGGCGCTCAGTCGGCGCTCCCGCTGCGCGCGGTCGCTCTGGGGGCGTCATAAGAAGAGGGACGAGAGGGTCAGCTGGGCGGCGGGAGCGGCTCGGCCTATGGGCCGGTGGTGGGCGGGGCCTGTGGCGAGCTGCGGCGGGAAACTGGCGAGCGGGCGGCTCTGCTGAGGCTGGGCCGCTCGGGGGGCCAGGGGGGCGTCTGCGTCGGAGAAAGGCGGCAAGGCTGGCAGGCAGGAGCAGGAGGCGGCAGGAGGAGCAAGGGGGTGACCCGGCCTGGTGAGAGGCGCAGCGGTCACTCCCGAGCACTCCTTGCTGTCCCCTTAAGAAGGGGGACGAGAGGGCGGGTCAGCTGGGCGGCGGGAGCGGCTCGGCCAATGGGCCGGTGGTGGGCGGGGCCTGTGGCGAGCTGCGGCGGGAAACTGGCGAGCGGGCGGCTCTGCTGAGGCTGGGCCGCTCGGGGGGCCAGGGGGGCGTCTGCGTCGGAAAAAGGCGGCAAGGCTGGCAGGCAGGAGCAGGAGGTGGCAGGAGGAGCAAGGGGGTGACCCGGCCTGGTGAGAGGCGCAGCGGTCACTCCCGAGCACTCCTTGCTGTCCCCTTAAGAAGGGGGACGAGAGGGCGGGTCAGCTGGGCGGCAGGAGCGGCTCGGCCAATGGGCCGGCGGTGGGCGGGGCCTGTGGCGAGCTGCGGCGGGAAACTGGCGAGCGGGCGGCTCTGCTGAGGCTGGGCCGCTCGGGGGGCCAGGGGGGCGTCTGCGTCTGAAAAAGGCGGCAAGGCTGGCAGGCAGGAGCAGGAGGCGGCAGGCGGAGCAAGGGGGTGACCCGACCTGGTGAGAGGCGCAGCAGTCACTCCCGAGCACTCCTTGCTGTCCCCTTAAGAAGGGGGACGAGAGGGCGGGTCAGCTGGGCGGCGGGAGCGGCTCGGCCAATGGGCCGGTGGTGGGCGGGGCCTGTGGCGAGCTGCGGCGGGAAACTGGCGAGCGGGCGGCTCTGCTGAGGCTGGGCCGCTCGGGGGGCCAGGGGGGCGTCTGCATCGGAAAAAGGCGGCAAGGCTGGCAGGCAGGAGCAGGAGGCGGCAGGAGGAGCAAGGGGGTGACCCGGCCTGGTGAGAGGGGCAGCGGTCACTCCCGAGCACTCCTTGCTGTCCCCTTAAGAAGGGGGACGAGAGGGCGGGTCAGCTGGGCGGCGGGAGCGGCTTGGCCAATGGGCCGGTGGTGGGCGGGGCCTGTGGCGAGCTGTGGCGGGAAACTGGCGAGCGGGCGGCTCTGCTGAGGCTGGGCCGCTTGGGGGGCCACAATGTTACCCACCTTGATGTTGATGTGGTTTTGACCGGTTTCAGCAACTGCAATACACAGGATGTGATAAATGGGGTAATTTTAAGTATTACTAATTCAGTCTTGTCCTCGTTACAGGAAAAACTAGCCCACCGGGAACATGCAAGCAAGTACTTTGGGTGAATAGAACTACATGGATTGTTTTTGTGCAGCCCACCTACGCAGTCCTATCGACTTAAGGCCTGATTGCGAGTTTGATGCAACAACGTAGGCTCAACGTCGGCTCAGCTGCGCCAAACCCGCACAAGGACCGCCGACCATATCACGAGTTGAACTTGTGTTACACAAGTTCAACTCGTGATGCGGTCGCGGTCCTTTGCCTTTCCCATGGCGGTGTCTTGAAAACAGGCACCACCATGGGAGCGGCAAAAAAATTCCAACACAGCATGGACATGGACGCCCATCCCGTGCCCCCCTGAATGTATCCCCATGGGGGGACCATGCCCTGTAGGGCCCCTTTGTCCCTCCACAGCCAGCCTTTTCATGGCGGGGCTCCCACAATGAAATACTGGAGGTGGAAGAACTCACAATATGTGAGAGAGACTGCGCCAGTTCCCGCTCAGCATATTGTTTTGCGGTGCAGCTGAGCCACTGCCAGGGAACAACAGTTGCTGGTGCAGCCGGCAGTCCACCGCTGATACAACTTTAACATTGATAATATGACAGATGGTGGACCGCCTGTGAGTCTGGCGGTCGAAAGACCGCCACACTCGTAATCAGGTCCGTAATTGTTTTCACATAGATGTAGGCGACTTTTCCTTGAACTTTTGGGTGCTTGAATACTTTTGACCCAAAGGTTCATTTCTGGTGCTCAGCATCAGCCTTGCCTGTAAGGAATTATGTAACGATGTAGCGAAATTAAAATATCGGCATACCAAAATATCATCTCCAAAATATTGTGGTATGGAAATACCATCTGCAAGAATATCGTTGTCGATTTTAAGGTAACTAATATTGATTTTTAAAATACTGAAGTCATTAATATTGTTTACAAAATTATATTTGTTTATAATATCATTTTGTAATAATTTTTATGTATTTTAGTGTATGTTTTAAATGTTTATGTTGTGAATTTTTTGTATAATTATTATTGTTTTTTTAAAATTCTTTTTATTAACATTTTGCTCAAAAGACCACAGACAATCATAATTATGACAGTAAGCCCCCAGTTGCAATACAGTCCAATCACCTGCGATTTCCAGCCGGGCAGAAAGTTGTCCATAACATTATTTGCAGCATATACAAGGCCCATCCAATGTGTACATAAAGCAGGTTAAATCCCCCGGTAGTAAAGATTGAGCTTCCTCGTCTCATGTCCCTGACTTCACAATTGAGCATTGCCCAGATCCAACCCCCGCCTATATTTTTCACCATGGAGCCCATATTTTCTCCCACTTTTTGCTACATCCACTCCCTTTATACACCGTCTCTTCTGCCCTCTGGCACCAGTCCATGTCGCACTTCCATTCTCTCAATGAGGGCGGCAGGGGGGACCCCCATCTACGTGCAATGTTCCGTTTGGTGATACCCGCCACCAGAGCAAGCCAGATTTCCGTATACCTTGACCAATCTGTATCCCCCTTGATCATCAGGAGTGGCCATTTTGCGTCCATAGGAACGCTTGTGCCGGAGACTCTGGACAGTGTGCCTGTAAGTTCCCGCCAGTAGCTGACTATCACCGGGCATTCCCATAAGATGTGAAAGAATGTACCCTCTCGCTGGCATCACCTAACGCAGAGTGCTGATTGTGTTTTACCCCATGTATATAAATGTGTGCATGGGTAGTATGTGCGGTGAAGGATTTTAAGTTGTACTAGCCGGAACCGTGTCCGGATCGCTACTTCCCTTGGACTCTGCACTGCCTCCTGCCAGTCCGAGTCGTCCAAGTCACCCAGTTCTTCAGTCCACGCTGCCCGCAGCGTAACTAGGGGGTCAGGCATATTGTTGATTAACTTACGATAAACAGTGGAAGTGTGCTTTTCTGCAATGGGGTCGAGGAGCAGCCGGTCTTCAAGTGGCGAGTACTCCGGAAGTGAAGTGCCGTGTTGAATGCGTATCTGTAGAGTGTGCATGAGCCGGAGGTAGTGGTATTTTTATGTGCTGTGCAGGGTGTATTCTTGTTGTAGTTTCTCGAATGTGAGAGGTGCCACCCCCTCCACACGTCTCCCAGTCGCTCAATCCCTATCAATTTCCATCTCCTGAAGCCTGATAGTGTGGCTACTTCGTTAAGGAACGCGCCCTCCCAAAGCGGGGTTTGGCCCGTCAACTCCCCAGCCCATCCCAATAGTTTATTTGCTTCTCTCCAGCAGTCCACTACCACTCTCGTATGCAACAGGCACACCAGCTTCCTCTGACGGCTGTATAGGAGTGAGGCGTATCGGCCTCCAGGCATACCTGCTCTGTTGACCCTGTAGGCCGGTTCATTCTCATCCGTATAGACCCAGTCGTTAATGACCATGAGCTGGGAGGCCCAGTAGTACAACCTGATGTCTGGAACTGCCAGTCCTCCATCATAGATGCCTCTCTGTAACTTAGCGAGTGCAATTTTTGGGGAGCCCCCTGCCATAGTTGTAGTCGTAGTCCAAACTCATGCAAGATCCTTTTAAAAATTGTGGGGGGGGACCCGAAATGGGGTGTTCTGGAGAACATAGAGGAGGCAGGGCAAGGCCATCATTTTGTACAGCGCTGCCCTTCCCATCCGTGACACCGGAAGGGTGCGCAAGTGACGTACATCTGTACTGAGGCGCGCCAGCTGGGGCTCGAGGTTAGCCCGCAAAAAACAGTTGGGTCTTCATTACGTGTATGCCCAAGTATTTGAACCCTTCCAACACTATCGGAGCAGGACAGCTAGCCGGTACCCTGGGCGGGGGCCACGAGAGTGGGAATATCACCGACTTGGCCCAATTAATGCTGTACCCGGAGTAACCACCGAAGAGCTTGAATATATGCAGCACCCTCACCATGGAGTGATAGGGTCTCGCCAAGTATAGGAGGATGTCATCTGCGTACAGCGAGATGCACTCCTCCCACCCACCCGGGGTAACTATCCTCCATATCATCGGATCTCTTCTAATCCAGTATGCCAATGGTTCGAGCACAAGGGCAAAAAGCAATGGGGACAGGTGTCAACCCTGTCGGGTTCCCCTGCCAAGCTGGAAGGATCAGGGGACCACCCCTTTGACCCACACCTGTGCATTGAGACTCTCATACAATAATCTCACCCACTGATTAAAATTGGTGCCGAAGCTCAACTTTTGAAGAACTTCAAATACATAGGGCCATTCTATACTGTCGAATGCCATGGAAGCGTCCAATGACATTACTGCCGTCTGTTGAGCTTCCGGGCTGCTCGTGAGGTGGAGCACTCCGTAGAGTCTCCTAAGGTTGTGCCGGGTGCTTCTTTTAGGCCTAAATCCCATCTGTTCGAGATACACAACTTCAGATTGGACAGGCACCAGTCTGTTGGCTAATGCCTTGGCGAGCACCTTCGCCTTGATGTTGATCAGAGAGATCGGACAATATGACGCGCACTAGTCTGGCGGCTTCCCGGCCTTGTGTATTACTGGTATTGTGGCTGTTCTCTGATCGGGTGGGAGCTCCCCCTTCTCCCAGGCCTCCTCTAGCATAGCCATCATAGGCGGTATTATCACGGAGGCTTGGTGCTTGTAGATCTCAACTGGAAGCCCGTTGGGGCCGGCTGCCTTCCCTGAGTTTAGATCTTCTAGGGCTGCACTTAATTCCTCTCTGTGAAATCTGCCTCCAGAGCAGCTCGGGATTCCTCAGAGAGCGTGGGCAGGGAGAAGTCCCGCAAGAATTCCTCACAGTCACCCCTACTTCCAGTACAGGTCGGCGTATAAACACCTTCAAAATGCACTGCAAAAGCCTCTTCTATACCCGGGCTAGTAGTATGTAACACTCCCGTCCGATCCAACACTCCCGTCACCCAAGAACGCTCTCTGTCTCGTTTCTCCAGCCAAGATAGGAGCCTTGCTGCCTTGTCCCCTACATCGTAAAGCCTATGTTGCGTTGTGAGTGCATATGCCCGCGCTGCTCCCTCCGCGAGTAATCGCAGTTCATGCTGTTTCAATGCTAGTCTGTGTCGCAGGTCCCTCGAGGCATCATCCGCTGCCTGTGTCTCCATCTGCATGATCTCCAGCTCAAGGGATCATGCTTGAGGGGGCCGGAGCTAGCCGCGCTGGGAAATGGCCGCCATGTAGGTGAGCTCTCCCGACCGACATGACAAAATGAAATCATCCTGTGTCACACAGCGACACTAACATCCTGAAAATGAGCGAATCTGTGCGGGATACCTACTGCCACAGCCTCCACTAGAAATAACTGCTGTTGCTGACTCCATGAAGCTGCGAGGTGCGCCGTTCGACGCCACTGAGAGCTCGAGGTGAGCGCGTCGCGTCGGACGCTGAGACGAGCCTCCTACGTGAGACCGGGGCGTGTGCGGCCTTATCCGGCTGCCCGGTACTGCCTGTATCTGCGGCGTGGGGTCGGAAACGGGAGGACGAGGAGACACGCACCTGCCTGAAGCTGCTTCCTTGTGCGCTCCTCTAGATGTGCCGGTGAGAGGGGTTGCTGAGACGCCGGAAAGGTGGGCGCAGAGGCGGAACGACCGGCGACTGCGGATCCGGATGCGGAGGCCTGGGCTGCATCAACGGGAAGGCATCCGACCACAGCTGATGAGGACTCGGTGATCGGAGAGGCGCTGCAACTTGGAGGTGACGCGGGAGGCTGCTGAGCCGCACCCCCCCTTTTTTTCCTTTTTCGTTGTCGATTTTAAGGTAACTAATATTGATTTTTAAAATACTGAAGTCATTAATATTGTTTACAAAATTATATTTGTTTATAATATCATTTTGTAATAATTTTTATGTATTTTAGTGTATGTTTTAAATGTTTATGTTGTGAATTTTTTGTATAATTATTATTGTTTTTTTAAAATTCTTTTTATTAACATTTTGCTCAAAAGACCACAGACAATCATAATTATGACAGTAAGCCCCCAGTTGCAATACAGTCCAATCACCTGCGATTTCCAGCCGGGCAGAAAGTTGTCCATAACATTATTTGCAGCATATACAAGGCCCATCCAATGTGTACATAAAGCAGGTTAAATCCCCCGGTAGTAAAGATTGAGCTTCCTCGTCTCATGTCCCTGACTTCACAATTGAGCATTGCCCAGATCCAACCCCCGCCTATATTTTTCACCATGGAGCCCATATTTTCTCCCACTTTTTGCTACATCCACTCCCTTTATACACCGTCTCTTCTGCCCTCTGGCACCAGTCCATGTCGCACTTCCATTCTCTCAATGAGGGCGGCAGGGGGGACCCCCATCTACGTGCAATGTTCCGTTTGGTGATACCCGCCACCAGAGCAAGCCAGATTTCCGTATACCTTGACCAATCTGTATCCCCCTTGATCATCAGGAGTGGCCATTTTGCGTCCATAGGAACGCTTGTGCCGGAGACTCTGGACAGTGTGCCTGTAAGTTCCCGCCAGTAGCTGACTATCACCGGGCATTCCCATAAGATGTGAAAGAATGTACCCTCTCGCTGGCATCACCTAACGCAGAGTGCTGATTGTGTTTTACCCCATGTATATAAATGTGTGCATGGGTAGTATGTGCGGTGAAGGATTTTAAGTTGTACTAGCCGGAACCGTGTCCGGATCGCTACTTCCCTTGGACTCTGCACTGCCTCCTGCCAGTCCGAGTCGTCCAAGTCACCCAGTTCTTCAGTCCACGCTGCCCGCAGCGTAACTAGGGGGTCAGGCATATTGTTGATTAACTTACGATAAACAGTGGAAGTGTGCTTTTCTGCAATGGGGTCGAGGAGCAGCCGGTCTTCAAGTGGCGAGTACTCCGGAAGTGAAGTGCCGTGTTGAATGCGTATCTGTAGAGTGTGCATGAGCCGGAGGTAGTGGTATTTTTATGTGCTGTGCAGGGTGTATTCTTGTTGTAGTTTCTCGAATGTGAGAGGTGCCACCCCCTCCACACGTCTCCCAGTCGCTCAATCCCTATCAATTTCCATCTCCTGAAGCCTGATAGTGTGGCTACTTCGTTAAGGAACGCGCCCTCCCAAAGCGGGGTTTGGCCCGTCAACTCCCCAGCCCATCCCAATAGTTTATTTGCTTCTCTCCAGCAGTCCACTACCACTCTCGTATGCAACAGGCACACCAGCTTCCTCTGACGGCTGTATAGGAGTGAGGCGTATCGGCCTCCAGGCATACCTGCTCTGTTGACCCTGTAGGCCGGTTCATTCTCATCCGTATAGACCCAGTCGTTAATGACCATGAGCTGGGAGGCCCAGTAGTACAACCTGATGTCTGGAACTGCCAGTCCTCCATCATAGATGCCTCTCTGTAACTTAGCGAGTGCAATTTTTGGGGAGCCCCCTGCCATAGTTGTAGTCGTAGTCCAAACTCATGCAAGATCCTTTTAAAAATTGTGGGGGGGGACCCGAAATGGGGTGTTCTGGAGAACATAGAGGAGGCAGGGCAAGGCCATCATTTTGTACAGCGCTGCCCTTCCCATCCGTGACACCGGAAGGGTGCGCAAGTGACGTACATCTGTACTGAGGCGCGCCAGCTGGGGCTCGAGGTTAGCCCGCAAAAAACAGTTGGGTCTTCATTACGTGTATGCCCAAGTATTTGAACCCTTCCAACACTATCGGAGCAGGACAGCTAGCCGGTACCCTGGGCGGGGGCCACGAGAGTGGGAATATCACCGACTTGGCCCAATTAATGCTGTACCCGGAGTAACCACCGAAGAGCTTGAATATATGCAGCACCCTCACCATGGAGTGATAGGGTCTCGCCAAGTATAGGAGGATGTCATCTGCGTACAGCGAGATGCACTCCTCCCACCCACCCGGGGTAACTATCCTCCATATCATCGGATCTCTTCTAATCCAGTATGCCAATGGTTCGAGCACAAGGGCAAAAAGCAATGGGGACAGGTGTCAACCCTGTCGGGTTCCCCTGCCAAGCTGGAAGGATCAGGGGACCACCCCTTTGACCCACACCTGTGCATTGAGACTCTCATACAATAATCTCACCCACTGATTAAAATTGGTGCCGAAGCTCAACTTTTGAAGAACTTCAAATACATAGGGCCATTCTATACTGTCGAATGCCATGGAAGCGTCCAATGACATTACTGCCGTCTGTTGAGCTTCCGGGCTGCTCGTGAGGTGGAGCACTCCGTAGAGTCTCCTAAGGTTGTGCCGGGTGCTTCTTTTAGGCCTAAATCCCATCTGTTCGAGATACACAACTTCAGATTGGACAGGCACCAGTCTGTTGGCTAATGCCTTGGCGAGCACCTTCGCCTTGATGTTGATCAGAGAGATCGGACAATATGACGCGCACTAGTCTGGCGGCTTCCCGGCCTTGTGTATTACTGGTATTGTGGCTGTTCTCTGATCGGGTGGGAGCTCCCCCTTCTCCCAGGCCTCCTCTAGCATAGCCATCATAGGCGGTATTATCACGGAGGCTTGGTGCTTGTAGATCTCAACTGGAAGCCCGTTGGGGCCGGCTGCCTTCCCTGAGTTTAGATCTTCTAGGGCTGCACTTAATTCCTCTCTGTGAAATCTGCCTCCAGAGCAGCTCGGGATTCCTCAGAGAGCGTGGGCAGGGAGAAGTCCCGCAAGAATTCCTCACAGTCACCCCTACTTCCAGTACAGGTCGGCGTATAAACACCTTCAAAATGCACTGCAAAAGCCTCTTCTATACCCGGGCTAGTAGTATGTAACACTCCCGTCCGATCCAACACTCCCGTCACCCAAGAACGCTCTCTGTCTCGTTTCTCCAGCCAAGATAGGAGCCTTGCTGCCTTGTCCCCTACATCGTAAAGCCTATGTTGCGTTGTGAGTGCATATGCCCGCGCTGCTCCCTCCGCGAGTAATCGCAGTTCATGCTGTTTCAATGCTAGTCTGTGTCGCAGGTCCCTCGAGGCATCATCCGCTGCCTGTGTCTCCATCTGCATGATCTCCAGCTCAAGGGATCATGCTTGAGGGGGCCGGAGCTAGCCGCGCTGGGAAATGGCCGCCATGTAGGTGAGCTCTCCCGACCGACATGACAAAATGAAATCATCCTGTGTCACACAGCGACACTAACATCCTGAAAATGAGCGAATCTGTGCGGGATACCTACTGCCACAGCCTCCACTAGAAATAACTGCTGTTGCTGACTCCATGAAGCTGCGAGGTGCGCCGTTCGACGCCACTGAGAGCTCGAGGTGAGCGCGTCGCGTCGGACGCTGAGACGAGCCTCCTACGTGAGACCGGGGCGTGTGCGGCCTTATCCGGCTGCCCGGTACTGCCTGTATCTGCGGCGTGGGGTCGGAAACGGGAGGACGAGGAGACACGCACCTGCCTGAAGCTGCTTCCTTGTGCGCTCCTCTAGATGTGCCGGTGAGAGGGGTTGCTGAGACGCCGGAAAGGTGGGCGCAGAGGCGGAACGACCGGCGACTGCGGATCCGGATGCGGAGGCCTGGGCTGCATCAACGGGAAGGCATCCGACCACAGCTGATGAGGACTCGGTGATCGGAGAGGCGCTGCAACTTGGAGGTGACGCGGGAGGCTGCTGAGCCGCACCCCCCCTTTTTTTCCTTTTTCGGCATATGCAGGACAGCAACGAGGCACGGGGGGTTTGAGGACGGATTGGGCCTCTGAGTGACGATCCTCTATTACCTGGAGGGCGCGCTGGGCCCCTATTCATAAAAGGACACTATTTACAATAAGAGGAAGCAAGAAATATAAAGGGGCAGATTTGTCCTTTCCCAGTGATTGCCCAGTACAGCGCCCGGACGGAAGTGATCGGACAGCCCCCTCCGATATAGGTCAGTCGTCTAATAACAACAGTGCAGTGCCCCATGGTCCACCTTTAATATATTTGGGTCCCACGTGTCGCCTGATACACATCGGGTGGGAGTAACATACGCTGGCAAAATAACACGGTGAGACGTGGGGTCCCTAGATGCGGTACAGTTGCCGGATTCTGTGGGTGCTCGACGGGGCTGCCTGGCGCCAGTTACTTTGATTGCCGGAGGTCTCTGCTGCTGGCGGGCTGGTGCGATAATTGCAGAAATATCCTACTGTTTCCCGTATTGGCATCGGGGACAGTTGCGAGCTGACAGGTCGTGATGGATACCAAACATAGATAAGTTGCTATAGCTATACTGTCGGCTCCCGGTGTACTCCTGGTCAGATGGGGAAGCCGGAGAAAAATCAGCCGAAACAACATTTTGAGCAGCAACGGAGGGCACCAGAAAAGATCACTGAAACACCTGGATGAGGCCCGATAGGTGCTACGGATGCGACGGATTCAGATGAGGCGGTGGATTTCAAATCAATGTTCGCGGCAATACAAGCCACTCTATCAAACATAGACGGTAAAATAGATACCCTAACATACCGGGTGGACCGTATGGCTGAACGATTGGACAAATATACGGAACGAATAGACACGGCAGAGCGTCGTATATCGGAAGTGGAAGATCTGCAGCAGCAAATGGAACAGAAACAGATGCAGCGGGGAAAACTATACAGAATCTCCTAGCAAAGACTGAGGATTTGGAAGCCCGATCTAGACGCTGCAACGTACGCATTATGGGAGTGGCGGAAACCACTCAAACAGGAAACATGGAATGCTACATTGAGACATTGTTAATCACGATGTTAGGCAGAGAAACCTTCTCCGAGGTATTTATAGTGGAGAGGGCGCATAGATCTCTAGCACCGCCGCCGAGGCCTGGAGCACGGCCGCGGCCCATCATTGCCAAAATCCTGAACTACAGAGACAGGGATGCCGCGCTCCGAAGGGCCCGTGAGTTGGGAAATCTTGCACAAGGAATGTCAATATCAATATTTCTGGATTTCACTTCGCAGGTTCAGGAGGCACGTAAGAAGTTTATGGATGTCAAGAAAAAATTAAGGGAGAATAACATTTCATACGCCATGCTCTATCCTGCTCGTTTGAAGATCACTGTAGAAGGAAAAAGCACCATTTGTAATGAACCAAAAGAAGTCCTCAAATTCTTGCAACAGCAACACCCACACACTCTGCGCTGTAAATCTCCAAGGGGCCAGAGTGTAGAACAGGACCGAACATCAGATGTCGAATAAAGATAGGATAATATACGGTGGTGGAAGAGGATGTAATAGAGATTATATTATCTTTAAAATGCAGGTGCTTGAATAGCAACGTGTGGGATGTGACACTCCAATGTACTGACACAAAGATAACTGTTGCGATGAATCGGTCACTCAGCTCTAGCGTAGCTGAGTTTGTTAGCGGGCAACTACCGCCCCCCTGTGTATAACACTGAAAGTTATTTGGAACGGGGGTGTTAATTTGGGGAAGGAGTAGCGAAGGGAGGATTGGAGTTTGACTACTGTTGATGGGAATTGTCTTTGCCAAAGTTGGGGTGGTAAAGTGGGTGGGGGTAGGGAGGGAGGGGGGTGTTGATATATTTAAGAGAAGCTTTGAGTTTTGTTCTGGTGATTTTTTATATAGGAAGATCGTGATATATGGCGTGCTTGACGCCGGAGGCACGGGAATGCACCACACTATAGGACCCCCGGCCACTTCTACAGTATAGTGGATACTGATGTCACATAGTAGAATGGCAAATACGCCAATACGATTGTTAACTTGGAATGTTAGGGACCTAAATAATCCCCCAAAAATTAGACCGGTATTGGCGTACCTTGATAGGCATCACGTTGACATAGCCCTACTTCAAGAAACGCATCTCTCACCACACAAGGAGGGACGATTGGGGTTTAGATGGGCGGAGCTCACAGTGTCCGCAACCTACTCATCCTACGCTCGGGGGGTATCAACTCTCATACGTAGGGGCACCAAATTTGTATTAGATGAGACGATTGTTGACCCGCAGAGGAGGTTTGTTATAATTACAGGAACACTACGGGGAACATGGGTTGGCATTATTAATGTATATGGCCCTAATACGGACGATCCCGCTAAGAACATTACCAGAGTTGGAGATAGTGTGGGGGGAGACCTAAACATCACATTGGATGCCAGTAAGGACAGATCACCAAACACCACAGAGTATCATAAGCGAGCAGTATCCGTTTTGCAAAATGGGATGACAGAATTTGGCCTACACGACATTTGGCGTGTCCATCACCCTGCCACGTTGGAGGGTACACACTCATCCATGGTGCATGGCAGTTGGTCAAGACTAGACCACTGGCTCATTACTGAACATACTACCACATGGGATAAAGGAGGTGCGGCACCTTCCACAGACCCTATCGGATCATAAACCGGTCCTTTTAGCTTTACTGGTCCCGACATATTCACCCCCGCCATTTGTATGGCGTTTCAACGCCGCAGCCTTACTGGATCCCATTTATAAAGAAGAGATACATAAGGCGATAGAAGACTATTTCGCGAATAATGCACGCTCGGTTGATAGCGCAGGGGTGCTCTGGAAGGCATTTAAGGCAACGCTACGAGGGGTGTGCATCAGCACACGTGCGGGAATATTGAAAGACATACGAACCCAATTGGAGAACTGTGAGGATAGAATAAAGGTTCTGAAAACTGAGTACGAAAATACACACACTGCACTAGCATTAGGGAATTTACGTGAAGAAATCAGTAGGTACAATGAACTCGCAGAGGATGAAATAAAATACATAGGCCGTCGTTGTGCGGCACGAAGGCTGGGAGAGGGGGGTAGGCCGAGGCGGATTCTGGCGCATAAGATACGACTTGAACATAAGCAACACACTGTAACACGATTAGAGGATAGGAGAGGGGCAGATACACTGTGACATACAAGGAATACTATCTAACTTTGCGGATACTTATAGAGACTTCTACAGCACTCAACATACGACATCGGAGGCCGAAATACTAAATTATGTTGAAGATGTCGCACTGGTGTGGCTGTCAGATTCACACCGTGTACACCTGGCGCGGCCTGTGACGGAGGAGGAGGTACAGCTAGCTATAAAATCTCTGCCCAATGGTAAATCGCCTGGGCCAGATGGTTATACTGGAGAATTTTATAAAGCATACTCAGACCTCCTGGTCCCACACATGCTTGCAATGTACGATGAAGCATATAATAATAAAATTTTACCCCCGACACTGAGAGAGGCACTTATAGTAGCCTTGTTAAAACCTGATAAGAATCCGGAAAAAGCAGAATCATACAGACCCCTTTCACTAATAAATACTGATGTTAAAATCCTGGCCAAAATTATCGCCACAAGGCTACAACCATGTTCACAATAGTTCTGCCTGATCAATCGGGCTTTATTCCGGGGTGATCGACTGCAAATAACTTGCGCACTATATTTGCCCTGCTGTATCAATTGAATCTGGAACTACAAGCGGTGGCAGTCCTATTGGATGCAGCCAAGGCTTTTGACTCTGTCGAATGGTGCGATATGTTTGCTATATTAAAAAGAATAGGATTACCGCCTAGGCTGATCAATTGGATCACTCTGTTGTACACTAAGCCCGTTGCCCGCGTTAAGGTAAACAGACACATATCTGACACAATACATATACAACGTGGAACCAGGCAAGGCTGTCCGTTGTCACCACTGCTCTTTGCGATAGCACTGGAGCCATTGTAAAAATACGGCAGAACTATGCACACACGGCATTGCAATTCTGGCTAAGGCCCATTAGCATATCATTATACGCTGATGATATGGTGTTATATGTGCGGAATCCTGAAGGAAACCTGTCGTCGCTGCTGCGCGAATATATAAAATTCGGAGGGCACTCAGGATTGCAAATCAATTGGGATAAATCAGCAATAATACCATTGACAATCAATACCAAAGCTCCAAAGTTGGACTTTCCTCTCGTGTGGCAGGAAGATTCTGTTAAATATCTTGGAATCTTGATCCACCGGGAGGTGGAAATCGTGCAACGATCCAACTATTGGGTGGTGATGGACAGCATAGAGGCGCAGATAAGTAGGTGGATTACTCTCCCTCTCTCAATAGCAGATCGAATATCGTTAATAAAAATGGTACTATTGCCTAAACTGTTATATTTATTTGTTAATATGAAGTAATCTAATAGTAATCCCAAGGGCCACACTTACCAGTGGCCCGCAATATCAGGTCAATAATAAGCAGTTGGCAACGTAGAAGGTTCAAGCGTTTATTGGCCATAACAGAACTCTATATAGAGGAGCCTCATCGATCCTCACCCATCAGGTGCGCTGAGGAAGACTGCTGGCTCCTTGACAGTGTTACACTTATATACATAACAGATACAGCATACAAAGCATGGTGAGTGGAAAAACACCAGTTAGCCCTAGAGCTCCTGGATGAGCTCATACCATCTGCACACATAAGGTTACTATCTTCTACAGAGAAGGTCGGCGGGGTGACTCCCTTTCGTCTCGGGCCCAGAGGAATTTCGCTCAATACTCCCTTCTGCAGATGTAACCTTGGGCCTCAGATAGAAAGGAAAGACAGTTCACTTTCAGCTGCTCTCAGTAAATCAGACTCCAAGAGGGTGGGGGAACTGTGCCCTGCACGGAGCTAAACATCATAGATACATTGTGCTAACATTACATTGTACGAACAAACAGAATAAGACATATGAATCCCACAGAACGGCCCTTTTTGCACAATGTAGCTAACATACCAAATTAATCTCCAAAGATACCTTCATCTATCTGCATCATGTCGTATATTTCCTTCTGTGCTAATTGAGTACCTATCTTTGCTGGGTTTATTTTAGGTTCAGGGAGGGCAAGACGAATTTGATCAGCACAATAAGAAGAGCAGGTAGGTCCACATTGTATGCAGACACAACAGGTGAAAAAGGAAACCTGTTATTCCTAAGAGAATCATGAATATTTTCTATCCCCAAGTGGTAAGGAGACCCCAAAACCAACCAGAAATAGACCAGGTACCTGTATCTGCATGAATTTCAGATGCTAGTCGGTGCAGCCTTTGAATGGGGTCGGCCCTTTTTGGCGTGATGTAGCCAATATTCAAACTAAAACTAAACAGAGAACACTCCCTCATCCGTAAGTGCCACTGAAACTAAGAATCGTACATCCATTGTCTGCAGAGGGTGAGATCACCACTACTTTGCACTAAACCAACATTCATTTAATTAATCATGCCTCTGAAAGCCAAAGAGATGGCATGAGGAAAATTCAAATTGAGGCCTAAAGCCTAGGCCAACCTATACTCTTGGATGACATATATGGAATGATATGTTCTGCATTATTATATACAGGTACTCAGATACATTTTCTAATAATGAAACATTCTGCTCAAGGGAAAGAACTAACATACTCAGTGAGGTCGAACCATTGGAATCCTACACCTCATTTTCTTATCTGTTAAGGAAAATTCATGCTTCCCTCATTACATTTGGACAGGCATTTAGATGCATAGTACCTTGTTACTGTTCTCTCAAGATCTATCTCTGATGCAATACACTGTACCTCAGGACATCTTCATAACCCAATTTACTTCACTTTGGAGCGCGATAAATATTTACATTACCATAATTAGGCCCATCTACCTATACACTTATAACAAAAATAGGGACAAAACCAGATCATCCTTTACTAGACAGAGTGGGAAGCGATCCGTGGACCCTACAACTAATAGATACTATCATTACTCCATCTGTGTCAGTCTTGGGGGTACGTTTCATCATAGGATGAATTTGACGCTACTTCCACTAATCAGAATACTATTCTAAAACAGTGCCAGCAAAAACAGTAAGAATCAGTCTCATAACACCCAACTGCTCGTGCAAATACGACTATGCCCAGAGTCCGTTCGAAGCCTCTCTGGCAGGCTTCTATTGTTCATCAAGTCTGCTTCCATTGTCATATTTGGCCTCTTGATCAGGCCCTCCATGAAAATAATTCTTCGTAGTATCCGTTGGAGTGCCCTCCTGGCAAACATTCACAGCACACTCGAAAGTCTCAATATCACTAGGCAGTGCACCAACATCTTTACTCTGTGGCAGGCACTATCATGGACACAGATCATATCGTGCAGAAAGTTTCAAGTTCAGCTACACCCTCAGGCTCCAACACTCGTCATTCATTGTCAGAGGACATTCGGGCTGCTGTTTCATGGGTACCACAAATATAGTGCCTTTTGCCAATCGTAGATTCTCTGGTGCACTGCCTTTCCGTTGATACAAAGGAAAAAGGGGGGTGGCCAAAACTCAGGCCAAGGGGATCAGGGGACCGCGCGCTGTCAGAGGTTACTAGCACATGACAGGTAGAAAACTGAAAAAACTGAACGATGGCCCTGCCATCAACAACAGGGATCCCTCTGCTTCGTACTTTTGCACTGAAATTCTGCGGCCAACAGGCCTCCTCCTTCTCTGATGTCCGACGCTATCCAATGAGGCAAGCACGATGCTGCAATTGATGAAGCATTGGCAATCACGGTCCAATTTTACTACTTTCTGGGTGTTGAGACTGTAGGGCCAGGACATGTAGCCCTCATCTGTAGCTGACACTGATGGGAAATTAGGACTCATCTTTATCACCGTTCTGCAGGGTATCATTCTCCCTTTTACTCTGGAAGATCCCGCAGAACCTAGTGATGCAGGAAATGTAACATAGTTGTTCATTTTCTTCCAAGTACAGAAAAACAATTCCTAGTATTTAACAAGGTGACTGAAAGCAGGCGGCCTGCAATCTTTGAGGGAGTGGCCATACGCCATGGGACTACTCTAAAATGTACTGTTTTTCAATTGGGCACTTTCTATTATCTTCTGTCATCTAGGGGTAGATAGCTACAGGGGAATTCTATCTGTATGTATGTCTTCACACATAATAGCATCGTATAATGGGGTAAACATCTCTTGAAATACTACATCTGTGTGCTCCTATAGTTCTTATCTGGAACATATCAAAAAGGAAACGGCCCCAGAGGAATTTCGCTCAATACTCCCTTCTGCAGATGTGACCTTGGGCCTCAGATCGAAAGGAAAGACAGTTCACTTTCAACTGCTCTCAGTAAATCAGACTCCAAGAGGGAGGGGGAACTGTGCCCTGCACGGAGCTAAACATCATAGATACATTGTGCTAACATTACATTGTACGAACAAACAGAATAAGACATATGAATCCCACAAATATCCCGATACCACCGCCCATCTCACTCTTTAATAGAATACGGACGGCCTTTGCTAAATTAATTTGGGCTGGAAAGCAAGCTCGTATCAGGTTGCACACCATGACACTCTAATACGCAGCGGGTGGCTTCGCAGTCCCTGACATGTACATATACTATCTATGTGCCCAGGCACAATACGCCTACCATTGGTATCACCCAGTGAAATACCTCCCACACCTGGCGGTAGAGGATGGAGACGCGGACCCGATACCTCTATCACAGTATATGTTAAAAATCACTTTGTCTTCTCGCATTGTGAATATTTCATAATGAATAATCAATTGGATTGATTATTGTTGTTATTGATCGTATTGTATCGTCCAATATAGTTGGAACTGACCAAACATTGGCATTTTTAGGGGTAGTGTTACTTATAGTTCGATGTATAGAAGTGTTGAAATTTAGTCTTTCTAAACAAATCGAGAAGACAAAGTGATTTTTAACATATACTGGCACTCAAGATCTTGAATGAACAGAACAATCACTCCATTCAAAGATGGCCACCTTTTAGCGTTTTAGTCATTTGACAAACTTCCCCAAGTCCTTTTTCGCTATCTAAACAGCATAAATGCTGTCGTCAAACGAACGCTACAGTCGGTTCGACGTCCAGACGTGCATGCAAGACTCAAACCTTCAGAACAGCCAGGTATGTTATAAGTAGTTAAGCAGTGGAGTGTAAGACCCTTCTCCAACTTCTAAACCTCAAACTAAATTTGATATTTTCTTCGTTTTAGATTAATTCGCTGACATCTTCACGACCATTTGAGTGTTTAACGGTGTCGGTAAACAGACACAAGAGTAGTTTTGCCACACAGAGGCTCTTTTGAGATTTAAATAACCTATAGGTATGTTCTAAGTAGCTCACTGCCAATATCTAGATCCTTTGTTTACCGCTGACCCAATAATTGATTCAATATATGTTTGATCTTAGATTAAGACGGGAGCTTTTTGACAATCAACTGAATTTTTTTGACTACAATATACGGATTAGTTACGAATTTAGGACGTCCCGCTTGATTTTCAGTGGATAAAATAACCCGTAGTGATTTGAGGTATGTCTTCATAGATTAATATACTTCAGTCTCTCAATATCTGGATAAGCTCGTTCCTATTATGAACTAGAAATACCAAGATTAATATGTTTATTCATTATTGATATCTCCTGATCACCTTCTTGGGCTCACAACATTAGAAGAAGTGCAAACACACCTCCTGTTACGTATTTACAAGTCGTATCAACTTTAGCACAAAGATTAGATCAAATAATGACTAGATTTCATTATTTTCTTCTATTTTCGCAAACAAAGACACGTTAGTGTTCTGGTGCCCTTATTTCAGTTAAATACTACAATAATCTTGGAAGAACTAAGCAAAATATCCTGACTATTTGCACTGGGATAGTGTCAAGATACTAAGATATATATGCCTTGAGGTCTGGAATATATTGAAAATGTTTATTAACAACCTCCATAAATGTTGCCCCCATAAAAAGCCATAGGGACAACATTTAAGATCAATACGATGAGGATAAGAAAAAATGGACTACTATTGCTTATAAAGACTAACCGACATTTTATATGTCTGACAACAATGATCAAAAAGCACAACTGATAAATGAGTTTAAATGATTTATAGCATTATGCTGACGCTTTTCATTATTTATTATGACTCGTTCTGGATCATTGCTTTGTTTATTCATTTATGTAAAACAAGTATGTTTTTCAATAGGAATGCGAAACAATTGTGACTACATGTCTAGAGTAATATCCTAGATGTATGATTAAGAATATCACTAAGGAAACGACATATACTTTTTGGAGGAAAAGTATCGTTATTTAGGGTGTTGATTTTTCATCAATTAAGACAATGTTCTTTTATTTTATTAGGGGTGAACCTTGTAAATAAAATTGTCCTGAGGATGGTCTTGGTAAAGAAAACCTAAAGACCGAAACGTCGACAATCACACTGTTTTCCAGAGAAATGGCTATATATTGTTGTGAAAAAGTGTTGGATCAATCTGAAAGTGAAGGCATCAAATATTGAACTATTTCCTTTCACTGTATTTAATTGTTGTAATTTGAAGTACCCTTTTTTGAACTAGAAATATAAATTCAATTTTTATATATACACCCGCTTGTTTCTCCTCCTTTTGGTTTATTGATTTTATTGTATTCAGGTTAACATGTGATGATTCACTCACACCTTATTCAATCCTGATTCTGACAAACTAAGCTGATTTAAGTATTGAAAAAGTGATAATTAATAAATTTGTAGGTATATAACTGCCCTCCCTTTAATTAAGAATCTAAATTATACAAATTATTTACCAAACAAATCCCTTGAAGGCACCCTTCTACAGAGATCCAATCAGGCTCTGGCCTCCACACTGATGGCAGCAGTGACCCAGCTCCAGCTGTCCCACCCCTCTCCTGCCTCTTCCCCATTCACAGTCCCAACTATCATCCCTGACCCAAGCACACGCAAACATACACATGCATCTACCTCAACAGCCACACACAGCACTCAAATACACGGACACAAGGGCAAACCCACATGCATGTACACTCACTAGACAGACAGCACACCCACACCCACAGAAATACCACCAGACAGCACACCAGCATCCACAGACTCGCCGCAGACTTCACAACCCTCTGGCTTTACAATTCCTACCCTACCTGCATGGTCTTGTGTGTCATTTATGTTTCATACATTTAGGAAAAGTCTATTCATTTCAAAGGGTATTATTTGTGTCCATCCAATTGTCCGGTTGGGAATGCTAATTTATGTCAAGTCCTGTTGCTGCATTCAGAGTGATCGACATTTTTGTGTTCTTGGTCATCCAAAGCCCCTTCAAGCCCCCTCATGTGACACAGCCAAATGTGTATCTTTTCAGCATGAAAATGCAAGGCAACAATCTCCTTTTTTGCTCAGTTCATGCAATCAGGCTGAACCTCAGTTGTTGGTAACAGGAGTGTTGTGGAGTGGATTTAGTTGAGGGTGGCTGCTGTGTGCCTGTCTGGGCTAACACTACCTGTGGTCAGCTGCCCAGGGCCTCACAAATGCTAATGACTACATAGCCCAGCAACAGAGACCTGCCTTTAGTGTGCAGTCACTGTTACCAGCTACAGGTGGAAAGACCCCTCCCTTGTGTTTGCATCCATAGTGCACCAGGGTGATGTGGAATCAACACACAACACCCCACACCTAGGACACTTAGGGATGGTCTGAGATGTCCATGTGTTTGGCACAAACACACCTACCGTTTACGGCCTGGAATTTTGTTTTTTTTAAACTCTGTTGGCTTTCATGCCACACTTAACTTGTGGTCACCCCTCACACAGCGTACACAATGCATTGCCATCATTACGGCATATGACCACAACACTTGTGAGTGCTATGGATGTGACTGCAACCTGCCCCTGCATGGATGAAGATCAGTAAATCCTATTGTATGGCCCCACAACTGAAGTCTGATATGCATAATGTAATCGTAGCACTTTGGCCACTGCTCAATAGGGGTGAGTGAAAGTGAGAAGAGTTGAGAATGGTCGAGTGTTTGGATTTTTTGCGCAGTTTTCCTCTGACAATTGTTTTGTCTGTACCAATGAGGACTTTTCTAATCTAACCACACACCATTTCTAGTTGAGCATATGATTTGTGTGTATGTTGTCATTTGTGTATAGATGACAATGGAGTACTTTCGAACTATATTTGATGATGGCCAAGATCACACAGAGATGAACTTGGAGTGCTGTTATGTCTAGTGGATTGCCCTGTGCTACATGTGATAAGCCGAGTGGACTGTGAGTTCACAGAAGTGTTGTGGGCCCGTCTGCTGTGCAGATGCCGCAGGAGCCTGTGTTACACCTGTGCACTAAGTTGACTGACAGGTAAGAATATGGATCTTGGAATGTGAGGCCTAGCTGGAGACATGTTGAGCAAGGTTGATGTTGCATGGGCTGAGCTAGCTTAATAAGGGTAGAGGTGAGAAAGACTTGTGTTTCTATTTTGGAAATGGAGTGGAGATTAATACATAATGGGGGCAGAACAAGTTAGGATTTTTATGAGTGGAAGGTAAGAGTTAAGTTCAGAGGCTGTTCTTGAGTAGGAGATGCGACGTATCCTCATTGTTACAATGTGAATGTTTTGTAATGCCAGGATGTGTGAATCAGAGTGTGTGACCTTGTAAGACTAGTTAAAACTGGGGCAAGGTATGCTAGGAATAGGTAAATGTGATGGAGGAAGAACCAGCTAGACAAGGTTGGAGTCTAGCAGGAGATGAGAGCTGTAGTCTGTGGCACTACAGTGAGAGATAACTGTCACAGGGCAGCGTCATTGAGAAAGGTAGTTGTTAAAGTGCCTAAGTCAATGGAGGTATGGAGCATGGAACAGAGATGCGGATGTGACAGGGCCACAGTGAGACAAGCTTAAACTTGTTATTTGTAACGAAGTGGATTAGTGTATGTCAGGGTACACGCCAGTTGTGTAAGTTAGTGTGCTGTATGGTGAAATGTAAGGTGTTGTCCAGTTGATGTATGTTGTATTTGAAACTGTGCATGCAGTACTTTGTGAAATGATTATCAGTAGAACTTAAGCAGAGTAGGGTGAGTGAATGGTGAGATGCGAATGAATGTGGACATATTCATTGAGCAATGTGTCTTGTTGAGAGATGTGGCGAGGTGTTAAGTGTGAATGTCAGAGTTGGCTGTGATGCTGCACATTGTGATAAAAGTGCAGTCCAAGACATTAGTGAGGGTCAAATTGGTGATGAGAGGTGTCCATTTGACATGAGACGTTTAACGTCTGCTGAGGAGGTGTTGAGTACAGTACATTATGTACTTATCATGTATGGGAGAGGTGTTGTGTAAATAGTGATGAAGAGCGGTGCTGTGAATGTAGGTGTGGATGTAAGAAGGGCAGCACCAGTATGAAATTGTGAGAGTCTGGGTGGTAGAGTTAGAGTACAAGGATGGAGCTTGGAGGGCAGAAATGGTTTTCAGGATAGCTGCACCAGAGGGTAATTATGAAGCGCTTGTGTATGTAGGATAGTTTGAGAGATGAGCATGTACTTTGAGAAAGATGTTAGAGGGTTGAGATCCACACAAGTAGAGATTATGCAGGCCAAGGGGTAATGTTTAAATGTACACATATGGAGATTATGTGGATGTAAGTATGGAAAAACAGTCGCCATAGCCCCCCAAGAGAAAAGTCAAGGATGTGTGTTGGTGGGCCACCTGGGGGCAAACTACTCCTGAAATGCATCCCCACACTTCCAAGTACACTACACACACACATAGGTACCAATGTCATTCTGACTTTGAATGGGAGAGGTATGGGGACACCAAGGGAGATAGACACATTGCAATGATATCTCTGGATGTACTGATGAAAAAACATTGGACTGTTACAAGAGACACATGTGACCCCGGAACATTATACCCAGTTCCATAAGTGTTTGCATTGTCAATATTTTTCCTCCTCTAATCTGGTTTGGCAAGGATATCCCTTTTGTTGGTACATACGGGGTCCCATTTATCCCATTAAACACTGCCACAGAGCCTGAGGACAATATGTCTTAGAGGGTCTCCTTGACGTTTTCAAAGACTAGGGGTTAGTGTTTCAGTGCTGAATGTGTACAAAGCAGACTTAATTATACTCATATCTCTCATCCTCACAAGGTGTAGCCATATCCCCTGGCTTGAGGGTGACTATGTCAATTGTGTCCTAGAGCCACAGATTAAGCACCCCCATCATCGTCGCCAGTGCTGGCATCTTATCTTACCCAATGTGCTGCGCACTGGTCCTTCCAACACCGTTGGTGGATCTAATGTCCTGAGACTCATGAGTACTCCTACTACTCTGCAGTACACAATCTGCACATTCTGAATGGTATTATTTGTTAGCAGATCATAGTGTAGCTTGAGGAGCTAGACGCTAAATAGCTGTGAATTACGTTCTCAGAAGATGACCCAATACACATACACATTGGATGTAGTGTGCAGCGCCCCCAGTCCACACATGGTTACTGCATCCTACATTGTTGTTTGCCCGTGCATTTTTCACGCTCGTGAGGGATTCTGTCTCCAAATATTTCACTGACGACTGGGACACAACAACTTCTAAGTTGTTGGAGTGGGAAGCACTGAAATCAGTCCTGAGTGGCTGGGTCTGGGGACTTAGGTGTTGCCTAGGGCTAATATCTCCAGGGCTTTGCTGTAGACAGAGGCATAACTAGGTCATCAATAGACTGCGGTTCAGTTGCAGGCTGTGATGTTAGACATGCTGACAGATACTCAAACACACCACAACCATCTGATTGAGCAACTGTGTTGCTTTTACTTTGCAACATGACAAGCTGAGATGCACACAGAGTGGGATATGTCAGGGCAACTCCTGTCCTGCCTGAGGTGTTGCTTAACAACAACCCACCAGATGTTGATGATAATGGATCACCTGCCCCTGATGCACACTGGTCAGGAAACCATCCATGAATCCTTCACGGTGTATTGTTGTGGCCTATACATTCCCCCCTAGTCTGAACACAAGGTAGACGTTTACTGATTCCTGACTAGATTGAATCTACCTGTACTTGATCTGGCAGTGCGTGCAGTGATCAGCACCCCATTGGCTGGTGCAAGAGATACTCAGAGTGATTCTGCGCACTGCCACGTTGCCCATTAATGCATTGGACAGCCTCCTGCCCAGTCTCGATAATACCTATGAGCTTATACTTGAACACAGTTGCCTGTATCTCTCTTGGGCCACCTTCAGTGATTGTAGACACCCACAATCCATGTGGCAATTTCTTCAGTGTACATTGTTAAAACCAACAGTGACCTAGCTGAGCCTATGGTCACAAACTCCTTTGTCCCACATTGCAAGGAATCGTTAGTCCTTAGGGTAGTAGAGGCGCTTCGTCTGCTGGTACACCAACGGCATCTAGTGCATGGTTTCCAAAGGGAATCTATACCTGATAGATCCACAAAGTTTGACATTCTTGTTAGATTTGGGGGTCTCTAGTTGGCATAGGAAGGTAACTGTGACAAATAGGGACCCTTGCGTCTAGTAAGGGTAAGGGGCTACACTCCTAAAATAACCCCTGCTCACCCCCTTGGTAGCTTGGCACGAGCAGGCAGGCTTATCTCAGAGGCAGTGTGTAAAGCACAAATGGACACCACACAGGTTGTATTATAAAAATAAGTATTTTTATATAGACTTAACACAAGACCAAACAACAAAAATCCACAATACTCTACTCAAAAATAATCTCTCAAAGTTTATAAAATAGCTCAGTTCTCTCAAGTTGTAAATGCAACACTTTACTCTCAATGTACCCTAAATGCGTAGCGCAAAGAAAACAAAAGGGTTGCAGGGAAGGTGATGCGTCGGTTCCTTACACGCAAGGGAGTGGATGCGTCGGTTCCTTACTGCTGCACAGGGGAGTTGATGCTCGCTTCCTTACTGTGTGGGGAGTTGATGCGTCGGTTTCTTACTGCTCTCCGGTGCGATGCGACACGCTGGCACCTCGATGTGATACTCTTCTCCGGAGCGATGCGACAAATTGGCGTCTTGGTTGTGATGCAACAGCGTAGGTGTGATGCGTGCACGCCCGATGGCGGTGCGGCGACTCGATGATCTTTGGAGCAGCGACAGGCCCTGCGATGCGCTTCTCCGGTGATGCGACGATGACCTCTGTGGCAGCGTCCCGCTTCTCTGGCGATGCGCTGCGCTTCGGTGATGCGATGATGACAGCAGCAGCACCAGCTCGCTTCCTCGGCGATGCAATGACAGCGGCTGCAACACGCTGCTCGTTGTTTGGTCGCGCTTCCAGCTCCCAGCGACACGCAGTCTCTCAGAGGCCCAGCACAACACCAGGCACTTCAGTTCCCAGCAAGGGAATTCAGGGGGGTGCTGGTTGGTGAAGTCTTGTATCCCTGAGACTTCAGGCAGGAGGAGGCAAGCTCTAGTTCAAGCCCTTGGAGATTCTTTTTCAAGTTGATAGAAAGCACACTCAGTCCTTTTCTCCTCTCTTTGGCAATGAAGCAACCACTGTAGGCCAACCCCCAAACACACAGCACAGGGGTATTCTCCTCCTTCAGCTTTCTGGCTCTTCACCTCAGCAAAGGTTTGTCTTGATTCCCAGAAGTGATCTAAAGTTCTTTGGTCTGAGTCCCAACATTTATACTCCTTTTCACTTTGTTCTCTGAAGGCAGAGAGGCCTTTGCCTAGTCCAAACCAGTTCTGGTCAGTCCTGGAGCACTTTGTTGACATGTCTCATACTTTCCTTTCACAGTGCAGGGCAGGGACATCAGACACACCACAGGAGGTGGAGCCAGCATTGTGGAGGTAAGGCCCAGCCCTATACAGGTCCCAGGTGCAACCCCTCCCACACATCTAGATGCAGATCTCTCTATTCAGCCTTGTGCTGACTCACCCTGTCGCCTGGAATCCCACCAGCCCCTGTCACTCAAACTCCAGACAAGGAATACACAGCCTAGCAGATGCAGGTTTGGATGGTTAGACAAGAAAATGACTACTTTCTAAAAGTGGTATTTTCAAATACAGAATGTTAAAACCAACTTCACTAAAAGATGTATTTTATCATTCTGAGTTCAGGCATACTAAAGTCGAATTTCTACCATGTTCCCTAAATCAGTTATGATTATAAAATGTAATAATCAAACTGCCCATTCTGGCCTATGGAGAACAGGTAGCCTTGCAATAGTGAAAAACGAAAATGGCTGTAATTCACTATTAGGACATGCCACACACACCAGGGCATGACCTACCTTTTACCTACAATGCACCCTGCCCTTGGGCCTACCTTAGGGGTGACTAATATGTATAAAAGGGAAGGTTTAGGGACTGGCAAGTGGGTGCACTTGCCCAGTCAGCATGACAGTACCAGACTGCACACAGGCTCTGCAATGGCAGACCTGAGACACACTTTACAAGCTGCTCCGGTGGGTGGCACAATCAGTGCTGCAAGCCCACCAGCAGCATTGGTTACAAGCCCTGGGCACACGTAGTGCACTGTACTAGTGTCTGACAAGTAAACCAATCAAGCCAATCATGGAGTCACTAATCAATTTACCATAGGGAGCACTTGCACTGTGGCACTGAACAGCAGTGACACAGTGCCTAAAGCATCTATAGCCAGCAAAAACACATGAGGTAACAGCAAAAAATGGAAGGGAGACCCACGCCAATGGTGCCAGGTCTAACAATTCTTATTTAAAATAGTGTGCTGTAGCTGGTCCATGTGAGGTGTCCCCACGTAGACTGCTTGGCGCTAGTATTGTTAAAAGCATATAATTCCGTTGATTGTGTATACATGTTTGCCACTCTGTCAAAAGTGGACATGGCAGGGCAGCTGTAACAACAGAGATGTATTTTTGATACCAAGCCAACTGCCCAAGTCAAGTGTCACCCTCGTTTAGATTGTGCAGGGGGATTCATCTGGGCTGTCCCCTTTCCCAACGTTCTTTTGCCCTGACACTGTTGCCGCTAGTCAAAACATTTCTCTGGGGTGTTGATAATGGTGAGTTCCACCGGGCAAAGAGGTACATGTAGTTCCATTGATACAGACAACATGCTCCTCTATATTCAGTCTATCTGCAGGGACATTTCAGATATTTGTGTGAGACAATCAGATTTGCAGGGTGGGTCGCGTTTGTGTGTTAAGTAGGCCAAGTGATCTTTTTTTGCCCTCTGTGTGGAATATCCCTCACAAAAGGTGATGGCGGGTGAGCAGAGTGTGATGCATGTCCCTAATGTTTTTTGTCCTATGGATCTGCAACTGTGATGATGTAAAGTATCTCACTGTGTGAATCTTAGCAGGGCCATATGCTCATTACGTCCACAGATGTTTTATTTTATCACTCTTCCAGTTACGGGCCAAGCCTGTATTTCACTTCCTGAGGAGATACTGCTCCTCTGCATCTTGTGTTTTTGCCATCACTATAAAGTTGCTGTGCCTGGTGCCACCTCCAGGGAGTTTGACCCATGCTGCGAGAGTTGATTTGCAATAGTAGCATGATAAGTGTGGCTCAGAGTAGGCTGCATCTGGCAAAGCGAAGGCTGTCCTGGCTATGCATTTTAAAAGGAATGTTATGTGGCTGTACCACTGCAATGGCCATTGTTAAGTTTGTTCTGTAGGCAGTTGTACAAAGTGAGCATGTTCTCAAAATGCAGATTGTGGGATCAATGTTGCTCCCTGAAGCACAGCTCCCCTGTGGAGCTGACAGCCTTGTAAAAGTGTGATTTTGGGATAGTGGGCCTGTGGCTACTTAGGGACATGATCATGTACTTGCCTTTCTTATTCTGCACATCCTGGCTCATTTTCATAGAGATAAAGTAATGATGCCTACAGGGGATTTAATTATTGAAAATCTTATTGATACAAAGAACCATATAAAAAAAGCCCTGATGAGTGACTTAAAGCAAACAAATTGGCAAAATATCTAATATTCATTCAAATCGAGTGTATCAGCAGAAGAAAAAGATAAAAAAAACGGGTGTATACTTATGAAAAATACAAATTTATGTTGAATAGTCCATTGATAAATAAGGGTACAAAGTGCAAATCACATAAATACAAAAGTGGCTGAGATAGATTGTTTATTCATCAGCTAATTTCTCATAAACACTTTTGTCATTTCCATAGAAGCATTGTTGGGAATGACTGACAGCATGGAGGGACCCAGGATTGAGCTCAGGGGGGGACCTAAACAGAGTCCAGGAGCACATTACTGTTTTCCAGTTGCAGGAAGATCCTGACATTGCAGTGTTCCATTTATTGGCACATGGTACACTGATGGCTGAGATGGTACACATGTGTAGAGTGACAGACACTGATTCTGCACATTGACATCTAACCCACGGCCTACGCATCATGGGTGGAGTTTTGAGACTCCTGATCTTATTTATAGATGTGTTTGAGCACATGATCACCTGTCACCTGCTCGCTAGCTATGGGACACTTATATATTAGGAGTCCTCCACGGGCAAGGAGTGAAAATAGACTAGACACTACCGATGTACAGTATGTCATAATGGAAAACTCCATTCCATTCAATTTGACATCAGGGCATGTCTCACCTCAGCTGTCTGACCACGAAAGTTTGTGTACTGCAATCTGTGCACACAAGGTTATACACCTATTTTGTGATAGATACATATGTTCTGGACATGGTTGTATGCTGCTAACCTGTGTTACTGAGTTACATATCTACTTGGCCCAGTGAGGGGTTGGTGCAACCTCCTCCCATTGGAGTGGATGCAGAGAGGGATATTCCTGCAGATGATGTTTTCGAAGTTATCCAATGAAAGGATGGATTTGTAAATGCTAATCAGACACCAGGCCATTTGCATTCCTTGTTAGGCCACCACAGTCCCAACAATGCAACACTTGTGGGCAGTGACTCCTTGAGGGTATAGGGCTGAGGCTACTGTGCATTACAGGCAGTGAGTTGTGTGCCTACAGAGGATTGCAATAGATAAGCTGTGGTAAATATTTCATTACCGGTACTATTTTTTATGCGGTAAAGTCTAGTAAGAATAACTCAGTAAATATAAGAGGCAGAATCCGTGGTATTAGAGGTTCGGAAAAGGGCTTTATTCCTCTACAAAGGAAATACAGTTCGAACTGCAGGCTTCACATTCCATCACCATGAGGGTTCAGGAAGGAAGGGCAATACATTATTGACAAGTAATGGTATTTATATGGAAAGCATTACATTAAGACAGATGCAAGAGGCGTAACAGCTGATAATACAGATATGATATACATACGTAATGAAAAAAAGGCGTTAACATAGGCGTAACTAAATACGTCATTAAACATGTCACAAGTGGGTGGATCAATAAGAGAATCCTGCAATGTCAGCAGAAATATTTGGCAGAGATGCGCGCGCAGCCGCATGACGTATGATTGACGTGCAACTAGAGGGTGAAGGGGACTTGACATTTAGCTCTACATGTGGAGACAGAAGTCTGGGGGGTCATGTCAACCTAATCCCAAATCATATCTAATATCTTATGTTTAAAGAACTGTATTATCCAAAAGGAAAGGTCTCTCGGACGGAATCTATTCTATACTGACTGTTAGTGCGTGTACAAGCGTCTAAGTGTCTACATGAGATGCGAGGGGGCAGGAATCTTCCATGGTAACAGGGGCTATGAATTACTTGCATGAGGACACCGAGGCCTGGCCCTTTGCACGGTAGCTGGAGGAATGTTTACCTAAACTACTAGACAGGAATGCATCGGATGAGGAGCGGAGCAGATAATCTTGAAGGTGAAATACAGTTTTTGGCAGGCAACAGGCTGGATCAGGCACCGTTAGCCGCGCAGGGAGTAGGACAAAGTTCATGGATACAGATGCAGGCTCGGACTGGAGCTTTCAGAGGCAGAAAGCAGGAAAAGGCTTGATGGCAGAATTCAGGGCCTACTCGCCTGAATCTGTAAAATGTGGAAAGTGACCCACATAAAGTCGGTGGCCTTTCATACTTAGGAATGGAATATCTGACCCATTCATGGCGGATCTGAAAGAGGACATGTTGACGGTGGACGCACATATATTTGCGTCTTCATAACTGGAACTGGAGGGAACATACATGTACTTATAGCATGCACATGGAGCCGTTGGGGTCTACGATAGGGGACATAACTGATCACAAAATTCATATTTCCTCATTCCCTCCTTGTCCCCTACGGACCCTCAAGAGATATCGATCTTCATCAATCCATCGATCTGTTCATATAGCATCATTTGTTCTTCTTTCTTCTTCCGGGATCTTGAACGAAAACTTGGATGCGGGATACACGATGTGGCACACAGACCACAAATCGCTGGCCCACATTGTAGACATAAGCAGCAACTGAATAGTATGAGAAAGCCAATACCTAGGAAGGATAGGATCCTCCATCCCCAGGCTGACAACACGCTCCAGAACCAACCGGACCAAGTCCAGGTGCCTGAACTCTGGTGTATCTGGCTTATAATCTTATGAAGGCGAGTTATGGCTTTATATACTGACGGCGAGTTTTCTGGTATGAAAACACAGCAACTTGATCCGATGACCCTACAAGCTCCGCCCCTATCGGCCAGGATGACGTCAAGGACAAGACGATTTTGAAGCACAACAATCCGCATAGCAGACTGCTCTTCTGTTAAATTGCCTAAGGCGGAAGTAATCTCGTTCACTACTGCTTCAAGGGTTCTAGTTAATCTACGTATCAGCTTACTATTAGTGACTGTACCTATATAGGGAAAGAAACCTTTATTGAAATCTGTGCATTGCTCCCATGCCGTTTCAGTGTAATCGACAATCGGGAGATCTCTCTGCTGTCTATTGTGTACTAAATGGGTATTTCTGTGATAATCAGGAGGAGCTAGGAAAACAGGTGGCAGAAGGAATGCTATGTAACAGGTACCATCCCAATCTAGAGGTAGACGTATATATGCGGTCTGGCCACATATGAAGTAGGAATGACGGGAAGCTCTAAATGTAGATTTGCCTTGATCACTGAATTTTATTACAGTGGTGCATTTACTATGGCCCATGTGTATGGAACCATTCTTTCTTACACATAATTCCCCTTTAACTGGGAATACTGACATAGCGGGCAAGATTGGTGTAGCTTCGGATTCAACATTCAGGATCATGAGGTTAAGTGTAAAATTACCTAATCCATATACTTCATTTTCTAGATCAGTTCCTGTTCTTTTGGGAAGTCCCTCCTTGTTAGGGTAGCAGACTTTAAGCAAAACTAGGTTCAGGTTTCCCCATACCCAGTTGTCTTGATAAACTACTGAATTTGAATCTAGGGAATTAATCAAACTAAACCATGCTCCACAGGAGCCATTGTGTGTGAACGGATATGGAAAGAGGGGCATAACTCCCTTATAGTTCTGATAGGGAGGGAGTCGGCCACATATCCAACAATTTGTAGCATTGCTGGTCTGATGGGAGTGATGTAACATACTAATGAATGTGTTGTTGCGCAGCGCAAATCTATAAGACAACTCATGCGGAGGTAATTCGCTAAAAGAATGTTCAGCAGTAACATTGTAAGCACGTTTAGAAATAGGGTAATACATATGAAGCAATACACTAGTTATGATGATCAGAAGACTTAGAAGAAACAAAATTAATAATGTTACTGTGCAGTGACTACGAAGCGATTTACAGTACGCATGTTTTTTCAGCTTTATCTGTCTATTTCTCTCTCTATTTCGGTCTAGAGGATACATGTCAGAGACAAATTCAACCGATTCACCTTGGAGAGGACTTAAACAATCAAATTGTCTGACTTGCTAGACCTTAATTTTAGTTTATAAAGTTCAGTTTCCGTGGGTTCAACCAAGGGGAGCTTTGAATCAGTCTGTGAAGGAATACAAGGCTGAGTGTTCACATCGGACGGTAGTCCATAACATTTCTTGATATGACTCGAGTGCAACCACCCTTTACGTCCCTCGATCTTCACGGCTGTCCTTGTTGTTAGTAGAACGAGTTTAGGCGATTTCCACCTAGGCTCCAGTTGGGTCTTCCGGTCGAAATTCCGTACCAGAACCAGGTCACCTGGAACCACGTCATGGGGCTTCACCTCAGTGTTATCGGGAAAAGCTGCAGCTACCTGTGAACGACAAGATTGTAGTGCAGACATCAAGGAAGCCAGGTAATCTGTCAGCATATTACAGTCAACATCAGTGATTTTGCGGGGTATAGGCGTCCCCCACATATTTGGTGGTCTACCGAAGATCACCTCGTACGGGGATAGCCCTGTTCGAGAATGTGATACCATTCTCATGTAAAAGAGCGCAACTGGTAAGGCTACTATCCAATCGACACCTTTTTCTCTACATATTTTGGACAATCTAATTTTCAGAGTATGATTATGGCGTTCCACGAGACCTGCTGCCTCGGGATGTCGGACACAGTGGAATTTCCATTGGTAGCCTAACAAAAGGGAAACGTGTTTCATTAGTTCGGATGAGAATGGCTGGCCGTTATCTGAGTAGACAACACGTGGTAAACCGTACCGTGGGAAGAATTCTCGAACTAACTGTTTGGCAGTAGTCGGGGCAGTGTAATCTGAAACCGGGTAGGCTTCTGTCCAACGGGAAAGAGCACAGACAACTACGAGAACATATTTGAATCCTCGACATCGTTCCATCTGGATATAATCCATCTGGAGGACTTCAAAAGCATGATCGGGAGGTTGAAATCCACCCTGCTCTACGGGGATGCTTTTACCTGGATTAAACTGACAACATATCATACAGGTACGTACTTTCTGTTTGGCTGCTGCTCGCAAGTGTTTGTTAAACCAAATGTGTTGAATACTGTCTAGCATAGCTTTTTCTCCTAGGTGTGCTGGACTATGTATTGTGTTAATGATGACTTGAACCATGGAGTCGGGAAGAAACCATATAGATTTTTCCTTCATCATCCATCCTTGATCCATTTGGATCCCTCCTAATTCAGTCCATTTCTTTATTTCTTCTGGTGTAGCATGTGTCTGTATGTCAATTACATCAAGGGCGGGATCCTTAACTGTCATGCAATGTGTTGGTGTCGGAACTATTGTCTTTGTCGCGTCAGTTGTATGAGTCTGGTTCTGAGCAGTCTGTTTAGCTGTTCTGTCAGCTAGGTCATTACCCTGAGAAATGATATCGGTAACTTTTGTATGAGCTTTGCATTTCATAATCGATATTGCAGTAGGTAGATGAATCGCGTCTAATAGGGCTTGAATGAGGGGTCCGTGTTGGATGTGGGCACCGTGAGAAGTTAAATAACCTCTCTCTCGCCACAGTACGCCGAAGTCATGGACGACTCCGAATGCATAACGTGAATCTGTGTATATGTTGACTTTCTTATTTTTGGCTTGAATACAGGCTTGTGTCAGAGCGATGAGCTCTGCTGCTTGAGCTGACAAAGTGTTAATACAATTTGTTTCAATGACTTCAGTGTCTGTTGTGACTGCGTAAGCGGCCACTAACTCTCCTGTACTTGTTCTCATACATGAACCATCTACATACAATGTCAGGTCTGGGTCTGATAAAGGGATATCTGTCAAGTCTTGTCTGGGTTTCGTCGTGATAGTAATGACTTCAATACAATCATGTGCTAATGGATCTGTTCCGTTTACTGGCAACAGTGTGGCAGGATTTAACGTATTACAACGTCTGATTTCTATGTGTGGCTGAAACAATGTTAATTCATAACCGGTGAGTCTCGCTATAGTCAAGTGTTGTGTTTGTGTGCGGTTCAAGAGAACCTCTACTGCGTGTGGTACTTGTACTGTCAATTGATGTCCTAACACTATGGCATCGCTTTGTCTGATTGCTAAAGCTGTTGCTGCCACTGATTTCAGGCACGCAGGAAGAGCCTGAGCTACTGGATCCAATGTACTAGAGAAATAAGCACATGGTTTGTGTGATCCTGCTTGTTCCTGAGTGAGTACTGACAAGGCAGTACCATCGCGTTCTGTAACAAAGAGTGTAAACTGTTTACTGTAACATGGTGTTGCTAAAACAGGTGCTTGGCATAAAGCTTTCTTTAAGCTTTCAAAGGCATGTGTATGTTCTTGAGTCCAAGGGAGGACAGTCGATGTGGCTGCCTCCTGTGTTGTCAACTGGATGAGTGGTTTTGCTAGAAATGCATATTGAGGGATCCACTGCCTACAGTATGAGGTGAGGCCTATAAAAGCCCGCACCTCCTTTTGTGTCTTGGGTGGTGGCATGTTAGCAATTAACTGGATGCGGTCGGGTGTAAGCTGTCTTCCCTCCTTGGACAGCGAGTGCCCAAGGTAAACAACTCGCTGGACACAGAATTGCAGCTTAGAAGGGGACACCTTGTGCCCCTTGTCGGCCAGAAATTTCAAAACCGTCAGTGACGCTGTTTCACATTCATGTTCGCTTCGGGCGGTGATCAGCAGATCATCGACATATTGAAGCAAGGCAGTGTTAACTGGCATGTGGATACTGTCAAGTTCTCGTTTTAGTGCTTGGCTATAGATGCTGGGGCTTTCTGTAAATCCTTGAGGTGCGCGTGTGAATTTAAAACTTCGTCCATTTAAACTGAATCCGAACAGATATTGACTTTCCGGATCTATTGGGACGCTAAAGAAAGCATTCTTGAGATCAATTACAGTAAAGAACGTTGCTTCTGAGTCAATAGCTGTTAGTAATGAAGAGATATCTGGGACCACAGGGTATTGTGGTACAATACATTTATTTAATTCGCGCAGATCAATAACTAATCGATATACAGGTGATGCTTTTGGATCCGTTCTTTTGAGAATCGGAATTATCGGGGAATTACATACATTGGAGTCGGTTTCGACAACCACTCCTTGTGCAATGAGCTCGTCAATGATTTGCAGTAAAGCCACAACAGCATCTGGTGGTAACCTAGATTGTCGCATTCGTGGTAGTACTACTCATCCAAATAGGAGGAAAGGAAAACGTCCTTTGCTGTTTTAGGATGTGCTTTTATCGGGAGCAATGGAGGAGTCAAGTCTTTTGGTATTTCCGGGGTAGCCTTAGGTAATCCTTCGGCCAGAAGAGGATACATACCATTCATAAGAGTGTTTCTTTGTCTATCTACTTGTTCTGATTTAACTCGGGTACCTTCCTCAATTAATAGATTTTCTCGGGCTTTATTTGAGTTCTCTCTACCTTTCTCTTCCTGTCTGAGCGCTTTTTCTGTACGTCTATATGATTCTTTACGCCATAATTCAATGGCATCTTTCTGTGACTGTCTGGCTTTCTTTTTCCATAATTCTTCTTCTACTCTCATGATGCAATCTGCATCCCAGGTCCCCGCTGCGGGCCATCTCTGACTCTCTGGTAAATCCTTGGTGTAGTCCACCCATAAATCAAGAAATAACACGGCATCTAAGCCATGTTTATGATACATAAAGTATCCTGGAGTGTCCCTAGGTGGAATGGGAACAGCTTCTTCGAGTACCCCTTTTCTAGTTTTGATCTGTCTTAATTTCGAAAAGAGCGGCATTTTTAGATCTGGTTACTTAATCTTAAACACACTTAATACAAATAAACACAATAATGAACAGTCATTCACACCACAATGTATAGAACGTATCAAAACATTTAACACTTAACAGTTTTAACGAACGATGATAACTAATAGAAAACTAGTTACTGACATAATACTAACACTAAATAATACTTAATTATATGCAAGACATACTAGATATACTGCTAAACAGTACAGATACACTGCTGAAACAGTGCAGACCGGATTTGTGTACCCAAACCCGTCTTGACCGGCACAGATTATGTGCACGTTTAAATGCCTCCCCGGCAATGGTACTCACCGGGTAGCTCGGAACGGAAGGCCTCGGAACTGAACTGAAACTGGACCGGACTGGACTCGACTCGACTGGACTCGGAAACTTCGGAACCTGGTGGGCCTCTGTATACCTCGGATCTTGCTCTCTCAGCTAGGCTCTGGTCGGGATACTTCGCACTTCTCACCGCCTCGTCTGGGTGTTGATCGCAGCCTCAGTCACCCCCGCTTGGCCGGAGGGAGATACAGGAAATCCTGCAGGTACGCGTTTTTGTCCGTTCAGCTGTGGCAGGAGACCGGGCCTGCAATGCACCTCCGGCGCGTGAGATGAGAAAGTGTCCCTATTCGGGCGCCAATTTATGTGGTAAATATTTCATTACCGGTACTATTTTTTATGCGGTAAAGTCTAGTAAGAATAACTCAGTAAATATAAGAGGCAGAATCCGTGGTATTAGAGGTTCGGAAAAGGGCTTTATTCCTCTACAAAGGAAATACAGTTCGAACTGCAGGCTTCACATTCCATCACCATGAGGGTTCAGGAAGGAAGGGCAATACATTATTGACAAGTAATGGTATTTATATGGAAAGCATTACATTAAGACAGATGCAAGAGGCGTAACAGCTGATAATACAGATATGATATACATACGTAATGAAAAAAAGGCGTTAACATAGGCGTAACTAAATACGTCATTAAACATGATGTCACAAGTGGGTGGATCCATAAGAGAATCCTGCAATGTCAGCAGAAATATTTGGCAGAGATGCGCGCGCAGCCGCATGACGTGTGATTGACGTGCAACTAGAGGGTGAAGGGGACTTGACATTTAGCTCTACATGTGGAGACAGAAGTCTGGGGGGTCATGTCAACCTAATCCCAAATCATATCTAATATCTTATGTTTAAAGAACTGTATTATCCAAAAGGAAAGGTCTCTCGGACGGAATCTATTCTATACTGACTGTTAGTGCGTGTACAAGCGTCTAAGTGTCTACATGAGATGCGAGGGGGCAGGAATCTTCCATGGTAACAGGGGCTATGAATTACTTGCATGAGGACAGCGAGGCCTGGCCCTTTGCACGGTAGCTGGAGGAATGTTTACCTAAACTACTAGACAGGAATGCATCGGATGAGGAGCGGAGCAGATAATCTTGAAGGTGAAATACAGTTTTTGGCAGGCAACAGGCTGGATCAGGCACCGTTAGCCGCGCAGGGAGTAGGACAAAGTTCATGGATACAGATGCAGGCTCGGACTGGAGCTTTCAGAGGCAGAAAGCAGGAAAAGGCTTGATGGCAGAATTCAGGGCCTACTCGCCTGAATCTGTAAAATGTGGAAAGTGACCCACATAAAGTCGGTGGCCTTTCATACTTAGGAATGGAATATCTGACCCATTCATGGCGGATCTGAAAGAGGACATGTTGACGGTGGACGCACATATATTTGCGTCTTCATAACTGGAACTGGAGGGAACATACATGTACTTATAGCATGCACATGGAGCCGTTGGGGTCTACGATAGGGGACATAACTGATCACAAAATTCATATTTCCTCAAAGCGTTTGGAGAATTTGTTATATGAAGAGCCACTGGATGGGTGTAGGACTTTATAGGGTGAGGGTTAGAGACACGTGGTCATGGACCTATGAGAGGTGTTCCAGACATGGCTAGATGAGGCAGCTGCTCTGTCATTTGAAGCAGACTGTCTGCGTGACATTTCCTCCTTTGTTCACATGTAGGGGTGTCTTTTAGAGTACACATATGCTACAATGTCAACTATTGACAATGGCTATTGTATTAGATGCCCCAGTCTCACCCCCCATGTGTGGCCTGTGAGGTATGTGTGTTCATGACCTTCTAAATACACATGATACCTCTGTGCTGTTCTATCTTGTTATGTTTCTTTTGTTGTTAAATTATGTTCCATATGCTCCTGTTGTGGTATGCTTGACTCATTGCTGAATGCTTGTTCTACCCATCTGACCAGATCTGCATTTCCTGATTAATGAAAGATGATTTAATATCCATCCCAATGTGTCCCCAGGACATGATAATGAGCTGATAGTAAGGTTTTGTTTTGATGTGTAAATGTCTTGTGACTTATGTGCAGGAACATTCATTGTGCCACATGCCAGCAAACACATTTTCCTGTCTCTATCTTTTGTATGTGAGAAATTGTTTTAGTTTGGAGATGTGTGTCTTCCTTCATCCAAGGTTTTGGATGATGAACCATCCTTTGTGTACCTGCAAATTTGGTACCTGCTCTGTGTGGACTGTTATCACTTTGTCCCTTTTTTGAGAGCTGTGATTCCAAGTGGGACATTTTGATACCCTGTCCTTACTGTACAGGTAGGTATCCTATCCCATGCCCTGCTGGCTGGCCTGAGTGAACAGTTGTGGGTGAATGGCACGGGTCCACCAGGGACGTGGCAAAGCATAGGGGGCACCAAGATAGTTGTGTCCCAATGTATTTGAGTGCAATGTGCATGCTATCAGACCTGTGTCCATGGTAGGGATTGTATGTAAGGGATTAATCTGTCTGAGTGTTGTTTTGCATCTGTGCTGTATCCTTCCCGTGGTGTTATTGCTGACACAACAAACATCTCATTCTGGTTGTGTCTCCCTATGATGACCTGGCTATGGGCCCTGCGGTGAGGCTAAGATGATGGCGGACGTAGGCTTTGGTGCCTGCTCAGACACTGCTGTACTCATCAGGACACAGGATGTGGGACTGTGTACTTGGGCTGATGGGGGAGTGGCAGTCCAGGTTGGACTGTAGTAGTCAATTTGTTGTTTCTAGACATGTATTGATCTGTAAACAATTCTGCATGAGGTAAAGTGTGAGGAAATAAACAAGCTAAGCCTAAGTTTTCCATATCATTGGGTGGATGTATTGTATTGCTACTTGGTAGATCAGCTATAGAATTTGACTTCACTTTCCTGTGTGATTTATACATGTTGTTGTTTCTTTTGAAGCCATTCAAAGTAGATAATGTGCTTCTGCTCTGGTGTTTTGGAAATGGCAAGGTAGTTAGGATAAATGGTGTCACTTCCTGCAATGTGACTTCCTATGACGTGAGATGTTGTGGTCTTTATATGAGTTTCTGATATTAGGATTTTGCCTGTGGAATTGATGCATGTAGGTGCGGGCATGGTGCCAGTGAATATGTCTCTGTGGAAAAACTTTTGTGAGTACATTGAATATCTGTTGCTCTGTGATGTTTCATTGTGTGCTGTGGTGTACTCATGCATTCACTTTGTAATACATACATATATGTGGCTATGGGCATTCCTGTTCCAACAAAAAATGTGTGTTTCTTTCAGGTTTTGGTGGTCTTACTATAGGTACCTGATGATGACATTCCCTCATTTACCATACATGACATGCTACGGAACACTTTTTACTGTATTGACTTTCGCGGGGTAGGTACATTATTCGACAGGGCTAGATATCTAACTTATCGCGGGTGATTACCGCCAGCGATCACCTTTTGGTTGGGCTTGTAATATTCATTGTAGATGTGCAGTAGAGGAACGACATGCCCCATGGACTCCATAGCTGCACAGTCTTGATCATAGGAATCGTGTTGTGATGAGATTCAGAGTTGAAATACTCCCCTTTCAACTGTTCTGACGAGGTGGTTGGTCTGACAGATTCAGTGCGTCAGAAGTACGCATTGTAATAAGGCAGGCGGTTTTGGACTTTGGAAGTGACTTTAAACGGCTCCATTCAATGATTCTATTCGGACAAACCGAGTCGGTCAGTAAGCAATGGGTTTTGGGCATCACAATGTGTCAGTCGGGACAGCTGCATCCGAGAACGAGTCGGTCGGATGGTTTGACTCCAAAAGGCTCTCGGATGCCCTTCCAACGGACAACGTAATCGGCCCCCATGTGCCGTCACATTGTAATTGTGGTGTCGGAACCGCCGACCAGAGGTCGGTCAGTCCAGAGACCACAACGGTGTCGGTCGGAAGCAACTCTGACCAACATTGTAATCAAGCCCTTTATGTTATTGGTATATGTATGTATGTATATATGTATGTATGTGTATATATATCCAAACGCTGCAAGAAATCCCACACTCAGGAGGGTCAAGATGCAGTTAACTTAAGGAATCTTGTAACACATTTCTACTTTGGACAGTCTTGCTCACACAAAGATTACAACATGTTCACCTCGTACAAATCCTCTTTGAACACAGATGATGGACTACAAGTGGAGAGTGGCACAATACTCTTGGAATTCTGCAACCATGAATGATGTAATATGTGACATCATCAGCAGTGGATGGCGGGCACGCGAGATGTAGTTAGTACAACTAACTATATCGGAGGAATTTCAATGGTTTTGTTTGAGTGAAATGTCCAGCTAACTATAACACCCCTAAAACCCATTGTTTTTTCTGTGAATTTCTAAGGTTTTTTAAATGCTAATTCCTAACTATATCAGGCCTGAAACCTATGGTTTTTTCAGTGAATTTCAAAGGTTTTTTAAATGCTAATTCCTAACTATATCGGGCCTGAAACCTATGGTTTTTTCAGTGAATTTCAAAGGTTTTGTAACTGACAATTTTTAATGTATTAATTGTTATATTGATTTTTTTGATACTGATTTACTACATTTTTTAAACTATTTATGTTTAGATTTTTTTTAATTACATTATAATTACATTATGTCGCCGTCCAATTGTCCTCGGAGTCGCACGATGCTGTAAGGGGTCCACCTCCAGATAACCCCTTGGTCTGATATATATATAACAGACACAGAAGGGTGATCAGGCGAGGGAAGGAAAGGAAGGGGACAGCTGGGAGGGAGATCTGAAAGAGAAAGAACAATATGCAGTGGTTAGACCAACCCCTAGCTTCCCTACCAGATTGTTCCCCTAACTCCCATGCTATACCTGTAAAAGAAATAAAGCACTCCTGAAACGGGAGACCTGGAGGACCTGGATCAGGGCAGGCGTGGACCCTACAGAAAAGACACGGATCAGCAGTTGTTGTGACCCCCTTCCTAACACCCCCTCGTAGTAGCTCCTTCGGCTAACCTACATACCATGAGTCCTGGTTTCCTCTCTGAACAGGGGGGAAGGTCGTATGACAGCCGTCACCTTTACGCCCCTGTAGCGAGTACAAATGAACACATGAAATGCAGCAGGGCACTGGATGACGATAATTCCTCCTAAAGCCCTACACGGGTTCAGAACAAACCCTTGTGCACTATCCCAATACGTCTTGGGCAGTGCTAACTAGAAACGGGGATGATATCTCAAGGTCACTGTGATGCGTCCATACCCCACAGTATGGATAGCCAACAACAAGGCAGCGTGAAGACTTCAATAGTAATTTAGAGTACAACAATCCGCCCTGTGGGAGTCAAAAGGCGGGCTCGAGCTGACGTGTACTACGTCAGGAAAACAGTCCCACTGGACTTGCGACCCCGCAACGCCTCAGGCGGCTTCCAACGGGGCCACGGAATCACTGATACTAACAGGTAAGGCTTAACCAAGCTATGTCAAGACCGGAGAGTCGATGAAAACAGTGCGTAAGAAGTCAGCGAGGAATACAGAGTCGGTGCAGAGCACCCCTACCAGAACGCCGCACTCCTTCCTCACTCCGACCTGGAACTCAAAATAACCGGCACCCGACTGATGCCGGATGTTCCTTTTCTTCGACTTTGCGCACGGCGCGCTGACGTCACGAGCGTCAGCACGCAGTGCGCCATGGGAATTGTAGTTCCCTTTACCTCCGCCTACCGCGGGTTTGTAGCGCTCTGACTGACAGTGCTCTTCTGCGCCCTCTGTGGGCCACAACACATTATACTTTACAATATAAAATATACTTTCTCAGAATGAATTACTTTAGTTTAAATACTTTACAAATAGGCAATAGATTTTTAACTACAGTAGTTACAGTTGTTGCAATGGCCAACACAATTTCAAACACAATGCAACATTGAGCTCAATGTGAATTTCTAGTCAAATGCAATTAGTTACTTTATGGATTACTTTTCTAACAACAGGACTGGATCCTAGATTCAGTCCTTGGACATCTCCTGTAAAGAGTTGAGTAAAAGCGTTTTGGTTACAGTAGTGATTTTTAAGGAATATTGTTGTATTTTAAAAGTTGACACTTAGAAATCTTTTCACATAGAATCACCAATGTTATCCTACGGCAGAAAGTTCACTTAGCAGGTAAGTAGTGTTATCGTTACTTTTTCTTACTCAGTGATGGATCCTGGATCCAGCACTGGTGAATCTCATGTAAACAGTTGAAAGAATGTGTTTAGAAACTTTTCTACTGAAACCACACAATGGATTCCTATGGAAGGAAATACAAGTTACTGGTAAGTACACTTAGAATTACTTTTCAGGGTCAGTACTGGGCTAAAAGATGCAGCACTGGGTTCTCTCCTGATAACAGGTGAGTAAATCGGAATTCGTAGTTCGGCTGATTTTAGAGGAATATTTGTACGTTTCAAAAATGGACACTTAGAAACTTTTCTGGTGAAAACCACACAATGGATTCCTATGGAAGGAAATACAAGTTACTGGTAAGTACGCTTAGAATTACTTTCCAGGGTCAGTGCTGGGCTAAAAGATGCAGCCCTGGGTTCTCTCCTGATAACAGGTGAGTAAATCGGAATTTGTAGTTCGGCTGATTTTAGAGGAATATTTGTACAATGGTGAAGGGAGGGGGCGGTGCCTGAGGTGACGTGTGCAAACACGCCCTGTGACGCATTTTAAGTTGGGGAATTAATTCCTCTTCAATCCTGCGGTCCCCTGGGGGCCAACTAGCCCACTAGGTACCTCCGGTATGCGCCAGGGAGCTGCGTTGCAGAGAGGTGTAATGAGGCCACGCCCCTTTTTACAACACTCTGCAACGCAGCTCCGTGATGCTTACTGGAGGTACCTGGTGGGCTAGTTGGCCCCTAGGAGATCTCTGGATTGAAGAGGAATTAATTCCCCAACTTAAAACGCGCCACACACATCACCTCAGGCCCCACCTGGGACCTCCAGTATGCGCCAGGGATCTGTGTTGCAGAGAGGTGTTCAGAGGCCACGCCCCCTTTTACAACACTCTGCAACGCTGCTCCGTGGCGCTTAGTGGAGGTACCTGGTGGGCTAGTTGGCCCCTAGGGGACCTTTTGATTTAAGAGGAATGAATTCTCCAACTTAAAACGTGCCACAGGGCGTGTTTGCACACATATCACCTCAGGCCCCGCCCCCTACCTTCACCACTGTGCAAACGCGCCCGTGGCGTGTTTTAAGTTGGGGGATTAAGTCCCATTGAATCCTGAGGTCCCGTGGCAGCCAACTAGCCCACCAGGTACCTCCAGTAAGCTCCACAGAGCTGCGTTGCAGAGAGGTGTAAAAAGGGGCGTGGCCTCATTACACCTCTCTGCAACGCAGCCCCCTGACGCATCCTGGAGGTTTCTGGTGGGCTAGTTGGCCCCCAGGGACCCCCAGTTTTCAAGGGAATTAGTTCCCCCTCTGCAAACGCGCCAGGGGGCACGTTTGTTGAGTGGTGCAAGAAGGGGGCGTGGCCTCTGGCCCGATCCAGTCTTTTTTTTAGTTTTTTTTTCTTAGAAGGGGGGCTATGTAGCCCCCCTTCTTTTTCTAATTTATTGGCCCTGGGGACCCCATCCCCCAGGGCCTGCCCCCAATTTGTTTTTTAAATAAAAGAAAAATTCGGGAAGGGGGCCGCGTGGCCCCCCTCCCGTGGCCAATTCCGTGCCCCGGGGACCCCATCCCCCGGGGCATGGCCAATTTTTTTAAATATTTTTCTATTTTGGAGGGGGGCTGCGTAGCCCCCCTCCTCAGGCCACTTCTAGGCCCCGGGGACCCCATCCCCCGGGGCCAGCCATTTCTTTTTTATATTTAGTTTTTTATGATAATTGGGGAGGGGGGCTACTAGTAGCCCCGGGGACCCCATTCCCCGGGGCTGGCCCTCACCATTGGGGACCGTGGGGGGGTCCCCAATCCCTCCACGGTCCCAGCCTGCTCCCTGCCTCCTGCGGGAGCCGGCATTGCTTTTCCACATGGGGAGCAGCTAACATGCTGCTCCCCATATGGAAAAGCAATCTGCTTTGCTTCATGGAAGCGAGAGCAGGTTTCCCTGCTCTCGCCTCAATGAAGCAAAGCAGTTTGCAATGGCAGGGTGGGAGCCGCGAGGCTCCCGCCCTGTCATTGCAAACAGCAATGTCCCGGGGGTGGGCACCCCGGGACACTGCAAGAGTCGGCCCTGGGGGGTGGCGGTCCCCAGGGCCTGTACAAGGCTCCAGGAGGGGGGCCGGGTGAGAGAAGGTCTGCCACTCTATCACAAGGATGATGTCAGCAGTGATGTCATTTGAGATGTCATCAGTGATGTCATGAGTGATGTCACTGACCATGTCATGAGTGATGTAATATGTGACGTCATCAGCAGTGCATTGTGGGCGCGTGAGTTATAGTTAGCTGACCTAACTATAATGGGGGAATTTCATGGTTTTGTACGAGTGAAATATCCAACTAAGTATAACGCCCCTGAAACCTATGGTTTTTTCAGTGAATTTCTAAGGTTTTTTAAATGCTAATTTCTAACTATAACGTGCCTGAAACCTATGTTTTTTTCAGTGAATATTTATATATTTATTATACTATGTATACATGTGAAAATGTCTCGGTCTGCCTGTTTGCCTCAGTGGCACAGAGAAAATGGGAGCACGCCGACGAGGTCCTCTTATGGCTTAGATGACGTCATATGGTGTCGCAAGCGTAGCCGTGCTATTATGACATCCTCGTCGACATGGGAGAGCTAGGAAAGAATTTCCATGGAATGCTGGTGCAGGGGATATTCACCTAAGTGTTCAGGCTTGTCCTTTGGGAGCAACTGTTTATGTTGCCACACCAGAAACCGAAACCAGTGATCCGAGGGCAGAGGCCCTGCAGATGGCACATGAGGTGGGGTGCCCAGTCGTGTGCACCGGCGGGGCAGCGAAGTGACAAGCACCACAACCCACAAAAAAGGTAACGAGGGCACTGAATAACGAAGGATCTTCTCTTTGTATCTGGCAGGAACAACAAAGTTAAAATGCCCTAGAACCAAAATGTAGAATTAGTGCTACAACGGCCTTCAAGAGGACCTGCGATGCCGCTTCTGCTTCCCATACCCTGGAGGCGGCACATGGGTCACGCGGTATGGTCGTACTGCGGTGGGACGCACACTCATTGACCTCTCATGGCACTGCTCCACACTTCAGGGAGGACGCTTTCCATTAGCTATGTTTTCTGATGACGTGTCGCACCGGCCCCGTCCAACGACAGAACTCCTTTAGATCCAAACAGACTCTTCCACTTTCTCACCGGAAGTGAAACCAGGCCACGCAGACACTTTCACAATACAACAGCTGGGAATGCACTTTTCGGTAAAAAAAATCACATTCCTTCCTCCTAATTAATCAAATAAACGTCTCACTGAAGAACAGGGGCCAGCTTTGATCGGTAAACAACCGTTACAATTACTTTTTTACTTTGCGATACCATTACAATGCATGCATTACCACGCATTCGTTGTACATCGCAAAGTCATTACTACACATTTTTTTTAGAACGCATGGTCATTTACCACGCATGCCTTTACAACAAATTTTGTTGTAATGGTATGTATGGTAAATGACCATGCGTTCTAAAAAACATGTAGTCGATCTACGTTGTTGTAAGGAAACAGAGGCTGTTCTGTTGCTTCACAACGATGTGCACTGCCCCTCAGAGATGACGTGAAGCAGGAACCACGAGGAGAGAGGAACCACGAGGAGTGAGAGGTAAGGGGGATTGGGCATGGGGTGGGTTTTTGTTTCTAGGGTTTAGGGTAGTGCAGTGGTGTTTGGGTAGTGTAGGGGGTCCTGCTGGGGGTAGTTTTAGGGTTTAGGGTAGTGCAGTGGTGTATGGGTAGTGTAGAGGGTCGTGCTGGGGTAGTGTTTTAGGGTTTAGGGTAGTGCAGTGGTATTTGAGTAGTGTAGGGGGTCATGCTGGTGGTAGTGTTTTAGGGTTTCGGGTAGTGCAGTGGTGTTTGTGTAGTGTAGGGGGTCATGCTGGGGGTAGTGTTTTATGGTTTAGGGTAGTGCAGTGGTGTTTGGGTAGTGTAGGGGGTTGTGCTGGGGGTAGATTTAGGGTTTATGGTAGTGCAGTGTTGTTTGTGTAGTGTAGGGGGTTGTGCTGGCGGTAGTGTTTTAGGGTTTATGGTAGTGCAGTGGTGTTTGGGTAGTGTAGGGGGTAGTGCTGGGGTAAGTGTTTTAGGGTTTAGGATAGTGCAGTGGTGTTTGTCTAGTGTAGGGTGTAGTGCTGGGGGTAGTGTTTTAGGGTTTAGGGTAGTGCAGTGGTGTTTGTGTAGTGTAGGGGTAGTGTTTTAGGGTTTAGGGTAGTGCAGTGATGTTTGTGTACTGTAGGGGGTCGTGCTGGGTTCTAGTGTTTTAGGGTTTAGGGTAGTGCAGTGGTGTGTGTAGTGTAGAGGGTCGTGTTTTAGGGTTTAGGGTCATGCAGTGGTGTTTGGGTTGTGAATGGGACGTGCTGGGGTAGTGTTTTAGGGTTTAGGGTAGTGCAGTTGTGTTTAGGTAGTGAAGGGGGTCATGCTGGGGATAGTGTTTTAGGGTTTAGGGTAGTGCAGTGGTGTATGTGTAGTGTAGGGGGTCATGCTGGGGATAGATTTAGTGTTTAGGGTAGTGCAGTGGTGTTTGTGTAGTGTAGGGGTCGTGCTGGGGTAGTGTTTTAGGGTTTAAGGCAGTGCATTGGTGTTTGTGTAGTGAAGGGGGTTGTGCTGGGGGTAGTGTTTGAGGGTTTAGGGTAGTGCAGTGGTGTTTGTGTAGTGTAGGGGGTTGTGCTGGGGATAGATTTAGGGTTTAGGGTAGTGCAGTGGTGTTTGGGTAGTGTAGGGAGTCATGCTGGTGGTGCTGTTTTAGGGTTTAGGGTAGTGCAGTTATGTTTGGGTAGTGTAGGGTGTCGTGATGGGGGTAGTGTTTTAGGGTTTAGGGTAGTGCAGTGGTATTTGGGTAGTGGAGGGGGTAGTGTTTTAGGGTTTAGGGTAGTGCTCCCAACCAGCCACAATATCCGTGGACAAAGGGGATCCTGACTCTTTTGAATGCTCCGCCAATTGAATAATTTGGGTCAAGGGCCCTACCACGTCCAAGACCTATCAATTCCTTTCTTGGGATCCCTCATATACTTGGAGACAAAGGTACATAGTTTCTCATCAATTTCAGGCATGTGTGCCACCTTCCCCTTCAGTGAGGGCCTGGGGCATTCTCCCCTCATCCTATTCCTGACCTCCATTTCAAGGGGTTGATGGATTTTCCCCACCACATACTCTGCCACTTTGGTGTCAGGGGTCCACTCCACCGACCTAAGATGGTAAATTTGGGTAGGCTCAAACATGTCTGAGTGGACCCCGGCCCCAGCCCGGGACTGAGAGGAGTGGGACTCTGGATGCCAGGGACGCCCCAAGTCCTTATCCTCATCGGAGGAGAAATCGTCCTCCGATACACCCTCTCCCTCTAAGGGAAACCCGCCGTCGGGGTCTACAATACTGGTGACAGCGATCCAATTTTACTCTGGACTCCTCCTCCTCCCGTCAGGGTGCATGTTTTAGCGTTCGCGCATTCTTGAGGAAGGTCTCCGTAAATTTATCAAATCTTTCCAAGTGCCCCGCTTTATGCTTAACGGCCCTTTTATTCCTCATCTGGTAGCTACTGTGACCCGCCACCACCAGATCTGGGTCACTGAACACCCCAGGGATGCTTTTCGCCATCTTATCAACCTGATCCCTAAGAGGAGCCAGCGCCCTAGAAATAGCCAGAGAGAGGGCTCGGTCCACTGCTGGAGGGAAAAGTTGGGGGTCCATTCCTCCTCCACTTCCTGGTAGGAGGAGTAAAAATGGTCTTCTGGAGAAGACATGATAGCAGATGCCCTTAAAATCCTTAAGGCAGCCCTCTCGCCGGTGCTCCAACAGCTGGGCTTTCCCCGAAGCTGTTATAAGAAATAGACTGAGGTGCAATACCAATTACCACCACCAGGTGGCACTGGTCACTAACGTGGCCATGTGGGGAAATCACTGCATAGTGTTGTCAAAATTAGGTGAGGATTGGTCGGGAATCAAGCGGACACTAAAGGAGTGACAGGATTCCCAATAGCGCGTAAAAACCAACGGGAGCGCTCGACGGAGCTGCCTCGCTCGGACCAGACGCGCCTGACAGGATCTCTCCGCGCGCAGAGCGCACAGCGGGAGAAACTGCGAGGGGGAGAACCCTCTCGGGCAAGAGCTTGCTGCGCAGGGAATATGAAACAATACTAGGCAATAATGCTAATAACGTGCACAAGAAACCGCTATACAAACAGCAACAACGTCAGATTAAGCCAAGAATGTAAGGAATGCACTTAACTGACGAGCAGTGAAGAAAGAGGAAGCGGAAGGGATGTCACGATATTATATACGATGGACTGTGATATGATTGGACTATAGTTGCCTTGGAGACTACCCCCCTAATGGTTCATGGGTTGTGTAGTCTTTTGTTTAATAATTGTTGTGTTACGTTTTCTTTGAACTGCTATGCAAATAAAGTGAGGAAAGATATGCATAATACTCGCCTCTGTCCTGCCATAGAATTCATTAATTAAACTTTATTCAATCTAATTTAGAAACATAGATCATAAAAGTGTACATAAAAACAGTAAATCCTCTTTCCTAATACAAAACAGTGAGAATTAATTAAAACCAGTTGGTAAAAATGGGTGTTACAAAGCCCGGTTCAGAGCAACTTCAGGTTAACAGAATCGTAAAGTTCAATGTTTTGCAAGCTCAATCTCATGTACTTCGTGCAAAATACGCAATAAGGGGTCCAAGTAAGATGTAACGCTATATGTGGGCTACATCTGGGTGATATTTGTGCTACATTTGGGTTCTTTTTTTTCTGGTGGCCATCTTGGGAGACTTATTTGTTATGAAGTTTCCTAATTTCCTCATTTACTGCAGTCTCCTCAGTAGGAAATGCTTTCGGTTTTTTACTTTGATTCCATCAAGAAGGCATTCAGATGTGTCACACATTTGCCATAAATTCAGAATGTTAGCACTCTAGTTGTTCATTAGATCACTATAGTACACCTACTGCTCACCAGGGAGTTAACTGGAAATCTACTGCTGGTATTGAAAGTGATTGATTCAGTCTGCGTGTCAGAATATTCTAATGAAATAGGAGAGGATTTGAGATTTCACTTAAAACATGCCCTAAATTTCTTTCTGCAGCACTAACCATAATTTCTATGGCAAAATGAACCCCCTCATTTTGTTCCTTTTTAAATTAAATGTTTTAAGTGTTACCAGTCTATTCCAATCAAGACGGCTTCAGGTGTGCCATCATGTTGTCATAAGTAAGACTGTTAGCTCTCTAGTTGTTCTTTAGAACACTCTGGGAAGCTGCAGTAGAACACAAGGGCATCAAATGACAGGCTGCTCCTGTTGAAATGTAACAGGAAGATATTTTATATCACACTTGAAACATGTTGTTAGACCTCTCGCTTCTTGCACAGTTAGCTGGCATTCCTAGGTTGCTCAGGGACCTGTTCTGTAGAAAGTAAGACACTTTCCAGAGAGTCCCTTACATATTCTGTAAGGTGGAGTTTGAACACACTTCCTACCTTTTAAATTCAAGCCAATCAAGGGAACTGGTGCTTGGCTTTCGGACTCCTGAACCTGATTCCACGCCCCCCTTCTCCTCTTCCCAGCGTCTTGTTCCCTTCCTGTTTGCTGAGCTCCGGTGATCCGAATGCTTACTTCAAGACACCAACCTTCTCAAGTTCTATTAGTCCTGACCTTGTATCTTTACATTCGGACTCCATCCAGAACTATTGACTCACGAAGACTGACTCACTGACGTTGACATTTAGCACTTCTAGGTCAGCTATTCTTCGATTCCTTGTCTGTGTGTGTTTTCCTGAACCCACGGTCACGTTGCTTTTTACCGTACACGCGACCGCGTTTAACTTTCCTTTGTGGCTAAATACATTGTATCCTTTAATGCGCGGTGTGCGGAAGACTTTCCTTTTGACCAGATACATTGTTTCTGTACATGCGCGGTGCGCTTTTGACTTTTTTTGGGCTGGATACATTGTTTCTTTAGGCTCATTTCAGTTTCACTTTGTATGTGCTCAGGGGGCTATCTCAGCCCCCCGGGCACATAGAAAGACGGGAGAGGTACCATTGGAAAGGGGAGAATCTCCCCTCCCCAGTGGATCCCTGCTTGGGGATTGCCCCAGGAGGGCGATCCCCAAGCAGGGATCCACCCAGTAGACACCAGGGAGGGGGGAGCGGCCCCTTAGTCAAGGGCTCGTGCTCCCCCGAAATATTTGGAGTGTAATTTAGTATTTTTGTCCCCCCTGGGGGGCAGATGGGGGCAGTAGCCCCCAATCTGCCCCCCCGGGGGGGGCAAAAAGCCCACTAGACACCAGGGATATTTACTTGGCGCACACAATTTATTAGGGTGGGGGCTGCCCATGAAGGGCATGTCCATGCCCCCACCCGGCATAATGTACAGCCTTTCTGCCCCCCTGGGGGGCAGTTGGGGGCAGTAGCCCCTAATCTGCCCCCCGGGGGGCAGAAAGCCCACTATACGCCAGGGATTTATTTTTTCTTGTAATTTGTGGTGGGGGCTGCCCAATATGGGCATGCCCATGCCCCCACCCACCCTCCGCAAAAATGACAGCCTTTCTGCCCCGCCGGGGGGCAAAAAGCCCACAAGACACCAGGGATTTTTTGGGGGCAAATTTGAATTAGGGTGGGGGCTCCCAAAACGGGCATGCCCATGCCCCCACCCGCAAATATAACAGCCTTCCTGCGCCCATTGGAGGGCAGATGGGGCAGTAGCCCCCAATCTGCCTTCCTCGGAGGAGCAAAAAGCCCGCTAGCCGCCAGGGATTTTTTTGGCAAATGTTAATTAGGGTGGGGGCATTGGCATGCCCGTTTTGGGCAGCCCTCACCCTACTTAAAATTTGTCCCAAAAACTCCCTGGTGTCTAGTTGACTTTCTGCCCCCCTGGGGGGAAGATGGGGCCATTAACCGCCAATCTGCCCTGCCGGGGGGAACAAAAAGCCCACTAGATGCCAGGGTTTTTTTTTTGGGGCAAATTTGAATTATGGTGGGGGCTCCCAAAATGGGCATGCCCATGCCCCCACCCCCTCCTCCGCAAAAATAACAGCCTCCCTACCCCCTGGGGGGAAGATGGGGCAGTAACCCCCAATCTGCCCCCCCGGGGGGGCAAAAAGTCCGCTAGAGGCCAGGGATTTTTTTGGCAAATTTTAATTAGGGTGGGGGCATTGGCATGCCCGTTTTGGGCAGCCCACAACCTAATTAAAATTTGCCCAAAAACTCCTTGGCGTCTAGTGGACTTTCTGCCCCCCCTGTGGGCAGATGGGGGCATTAGCCCCCAATCTGCCATGCCAGGGGGGCAAAAAGCCCAATAGACGCCAGGGAGTTTTTTTGGCTCATTTCTGGGACCCTTCCTGGGGAATCCACAAACCCTGGGTACCTTTAGAATCCCCATTATGTGGTCAAAAAGTTACAGGGGCCTAAGGGCGCACTACCCCAAATAGCCCAAAAAAGGCTTAGCACAGGGGGGGAAAAGGCCTAGCAGCGAAGGGGTTAAACATGCAGAGTGCATTTGACAGTCTGTTATGTTCCTTTCACGCGCGAGACACATTTGCCCTTCCCCACTATAAGACTTGGGTATTAATGCATTGATAAAGGTTTTTTTCCTTTATTCTCATGATTTATTGACTACAGCCTTTTAAGGAGATTGTGCACTCGCTACATATCGACTCCTAGCTGTCCCTGCATTGCATTCAGAGATGTCCAGCCGGTAAGAGATTATCTAGTTTTTATAGAACAGGCACTGAGTCTTACTTGTATTCTCTGAGGTGGGAGGGGAATTGTTTTATAGCTGTTCTGTTATTTTCCCACAGGTTGTTGCCCTCCTGCTTCCACTTTTGACCTGCTCTTGAGGGAACCGGCTGGAGGATTGAGCCATAGTCACACCTGAGCAGTCTCTCCCCACATCTCCTTGGGTCAGTTTCTTGGTGTATAGCGTTTAGGTGTTATATCTGGGTGCTGGCTTGGGGAATGTGGGGAACTTCTCTTGGCTCCTGTGGATTGGGTCGCGATCCTTGCACCAGGTTAGTGGCATCGGCAACACATGTCCTAATTTTTCTTTCTACAGCACTAACCATAATTTCTATGACAAAATTAACCCCATCATTTTGTTCCTTTTTAAATTAAATGTTTTAAGTGTTACCAGTTTATTCCAATCAAGATGGCTTCAGGTGTGCCATACTTTTGTCATAAGTAAGGCTGTTAGCGCTCTAGTTGTTCTTTAGAACACTCTGGGAAGTAGCAGTAGAACACAAAGGCATCAACTGACAGGCTGCTCCTGTTGAAATATAACAGGAAGATATTTGAGCTCACACTTGAAACATGTCCTAATTTTTCTTTCTACAGCACTGACCATAATTTCTATGACAAAATGAACCCCATCATTTTGTTCCTTTTTAAATTACATGTTTTAAGTGTTACCAGTTTATTCCAATCAAGATGGCTTCAGGTGTGCCATACTTTTGTCATAAGGAAGGCTGTTAGCGCTCTAGTTGTTCTTTAGAACACTCTGGGAAGCTGCAGTAGAACACAAAGAAATCAACAGACAGTCTCTGCCCTTGTTGGATGTACATGATTTACTGAGAATGACAGACTTCATTCTCACATGACTGAGAAAGATAATATTAATTTACAGAAAATATGCTTTCATTTTAGCTTCAGTTTTCTCTCAAACATGATGCATGATATCCCAGCAGAAGGTTTTTCACAGGGTAAAATCACCTTAGAACACACCACAATTCCTAAAATTAGTATGGTACCATCAACAAATGAATTCTAATGTAACTAAAGTCTGTTATCACCCTTGATAGTTCTCCTTTTGGTAACCCTCAAAATCTTCGATTCACTACAATGCATTTCAATGGGGTGCTATCATGTATATTGGTCCCAAGATGGCTGCCAGAAATTCCAGGATGCAGTGCTGACAGCCAATAAGATCTCATGATGAGATGTGTCGTTAGGCTCCGCCCAGATATTGAAACTTTTTCTTTTTCTAATTTCTCATGAACTACTGAACGAATTTACACCATTTAACAAAAAGGGATCTTTCTGAACCAAGGGCTACCTTTTCGCCAATTTTTCTTTTTTTTTTAACTCTTTATTTAGTATTTTTTCAACAAGATACATTAATGCAACACACTTGTCCATATACGGAATAATCTTAATATCATCATTATTCTTGACTTCTTACACTTGAGGCTGTTACATAGTCATAGTAACCCATCCCCACGATGGGCCCCCAGAGCGTTGGTCAATTATTATAAAGCCCCATCCAACCGGTCAGGCCCATTCGGCGACTCCATTCAGTATGCGGAATACCTCCGGCCACGTCCAACTGAGCAAGTCTTCTAAGGCCATTATTGGTCGAGTTCATCCCCTCTTTATATCCGCCTCCTCCGCACCCCCCCTCGGGGGGAACCACGCCCCGTCCGCCCCCAGGAGTGTCGGTGCTGAAGTGTTATGTGAATGCAGGGAAGTGGGTCGAGAGGGGGGACGCCACAGGCAACGAACAGTCATCCCCAGGGAAGACTCCATCCCAGGAGTATCGTTACAAGAATGGGCAGATAGCATGTAATTCCATCCTCGAAAGGCGCCCGCGAGGCACACCCCCCCCGGCGAAACCAGACAGTAGGGGGGCTATCCCTCAGTGACAGCAGAGGACGATGGCTGATCGCCATGCGCAGCGAGGTATCGCGTTAGGGGTCCCCAAATGTCAGGGGGGCGGGATGTGGGCGGGAGCAGCTCCGAGTATAGAAGGACATTTTCCTGGCAAGTGAGCAAATCCCGCAGCCATTCCTTGAATTTGGGGGCTTCTTCCCCTTCCCCACCGACACGCTATGCGACGCTTGGCAAGCAATAATGCGCTAGTAACAAAGCGGCGATCTGGCTTAGGTATGTCTCGGGTGTACCCCAGTAGTGCCTGTAAAGGAGAGGGCTGTAGTGGAGACCCCAGCATTTCCCCCAGGGCCGTGTATACCTGGCTCCAATATTTGTCTATGCTCGGGCAGGTCCAGGCCAGGTGTAGGAAACCCGACCAAGGAGAGCGGCACCTGTCACAGTGATCATTATCGCGAAGATTAAACCTGTACATCTGCGCCGGAGTGCAGTAGAGGCGGCGCAGGAACTTATAATGGTTAACGCGAAACCTACTACTAGAGGAGATCATTTCAGTTTGTAGACAACAAAACTCCCACAGGTCATCCGTAAGGCAATACCAATCTCAGCCTCCCAACAGGCCCGGGACCTCAACCCTTCCCCCCTGATACGGTTATATAGGCGTCGATAAAGAGATGAGACCATGTGCGATGGGGAAGGGGAGTCAATCATATAATGGAATGGCTCCAGAACAGTAGGCTCATCCGGATATGCGGCAATATTTTCTGTAGCCCACTGCGGAGCTGGATAAAAGCGAAAACCTCCAGGGGGGTGGGGACAGTGTTCCCGTAGAGGAGCGGGAGGTCGCGAAATCTGCCCTCATGGAATAAGTCACCCCAGCTCGTGATCCCCATTTTTAGTTTTATTTGCTGGAACAGCCCTTCTCCTAAGAGTGGGAGGGTTGGGTGATACACCAGGGGCATCAGTGGGGAATAGAGGAGCGTCGTACCCATGTGGCCAGCAAGAACACTCCAGGCACGTGCCGTGGCATGAACGGGGTTGTGGTCTGCGCGAGACGAAGGCACTTCAGCAAGGACCGCTCCCTCAAGCGGGATCGGGTCCGCCAGCCAGTGTTCAACCACAGTCTGTGGCATGAAAGGGGAAGGCCGGTACCAATAGTACGCATAGTGTGCCTGCGCACAGTTATAGTAAAGTTCGAAGTCAGGAATATCGAACCCGCCTCGTATGTACGGGCGCGCAAGCACACTCCATTTAAGCCGCGGCCTTTTTCCTCCCCACACCAAACGGATGAGTTCTGATCGTAATATCCTAAACAAATAGCCACCCAGGTGAAATATTGAGGAAGAGGTAGAGCAGCTTGGGGAGTATAATCATCTTTATAAGTGAGATCCGACCGGCCATGGTCAGCGGTAGGGTCAGCCACCTGATCACATTCGAGCGTATAGTTTCAAGGGCCCTGCCATAGTTCATGCGCATCACCTCCTGCCTGTCCCTTGAAACCCACACGCCCAGGTACTTCACGTCGGTCTCGCGCCACTCCAGTGGAAAGTCGAGCGGGACTCTGTCAATACCATCCGTAAGAGGGAAGATAGCGGATTTGCCCCAATTTATGTGTATGCCAGAGTACAGCGCAAATCTCACGAATTCCCTAAGTATGGGGTTTAAATTATCCCGGGGATGTTTGATGTATAGTGTAAGATCATCCGCGTACAGTGACAATAAAATTTGCCGCCGCTGGCATCTCAGGGATGCCACAAGGTAATTCTGCCTAAGGCGGGACGCCAACGGTTCTATCGCCAAGGCGAAGAGGAGTGGCGACAGTGGGCAACCCTGTCTGGTACCTCTGGTGACGAGAAATGGATCAGAGACACAGCCGTTAATGAGGACTCTTGCCATAGGACGGCGGTACAGGATGTGAATCCATCTGGAAAAGGCCAACGGCATGCCTATGTTTTTTAGAATCAAATGGAGGTAATCCCACTCGACCGAGTCAAATGCCTTGGTGGCATCTAGAAACACCGCCACCAGGGCGAGAGAGGGGTCAGCGTTTTCCAGGATCGAGAAAAGCGTCCGTAAGTTGTGGGAGGTAGATCTGCCGGGAATAAACCCCACCTGGTCTGGCAGAATCAAGCCTCCGATCAAGAGATTAACACCGTTCGCTAAGACTTTGGCTAGGATCTTCACATCGCAATTAATGAGAGAAAGGGGCCTGTAGGAGTCACAGCAGTCCGGGGGTTTTCCAGGCTTGAGAAGAGAGACTATTAGGGTCTCAGACATGCTGGGCGGCAGGGACCCAGTCTCATTTGCCTCCTCAAACACTTCTTGTAAAACTGCCGCTAATGGGTCAATGAAGGTTTTGTAGTACTCGGTAGGGAAGCCATCCAGGCCCAGCACCTTCTCCGATGCCGTTTGCATTATGGCGTCTTTGATTTCGGCTAGCCCTATGGGAGCTGCAAGGAATTCTCGCTGGGCGTCGGAGATCCATCCGAGAGTGATCTCTGACAGGTACTCAGACATCTCTAATGGCGACTCACGTTTGGAAGTGTACAGGGCGGAATAATGAGATACGAAGGTGGAGAGTATAGAGTGCGTGTTGAGCTGCAAGGTGCCTTGACTCCCAGTATGTGGTTGGCGCAGCGCGGGGTGCGGACCACCCCCGCCAGAAATCTGCCGGGTCGTTCACACTCCCCATACACTCGCGCAGGAAAATGCTTACAGCGAAAATGGACTTCTCTCTCAGCAGTGGCCTTGAACTTGGTAAGTTTGGGGTCATCCAAGAAATTAGGGGCAGTCTCTAACACGTGCAACTCGCGTTCCAAGGAGGTCAGCGTGGTGCGAAGAGAGCGCAGGACCCCCGAGCCATTGGAAATGCACACTCCTCGCATGGTGGCCTTAAAGGCCTCCCACACCGTCGCCACGCAGTCCACTGATCCCCTATTCCGATTTAGAAATTCTGTGATCTCTTGGGACATTTCAGCCTTAAAAAGTTCATCTAGGAGGATATTAGGCTGCATGCGCCAGGGAAGCGGAGCGCCGACCAGTCCAGTCCTAGCCAGAGTGATCAACACAGGTGCATGGTCCGAATAGGTACGAGTTAAGTGTTGTGCGCATAGCAGAGAGGACCCCAAACCTCTGGAAAGTAAAATATAATCTAACCTAGCCCAGGTAGAGTGCGGCGCCGACCAGTGTGTGCCTTCCTGCACGTCCGGATGAATGTGGTGCCAGGCGTCGAGCAACGAATGATGAACCATTAAATCAGAAATGTACACCTGAGTGTGCGTGTGGTATGTAGTGCCTGCATTAGATCGGTCCAGAGCAGGGTTCAGAGTGGCGTTAAAATCCCCTCCCCAGATTAGGTGTGTGGATCCTATATCCAGTATGACCTCCCACAGGGAGATAAAGTGTGGGGGTTCGTCAATGTTGGGCCCATCGGAAGATGCAATGGTGAAGGTAGCAGTTCCCACCCGTCCCCACACGACACAGAACCTCCCCTCCACGTCAGTTTTTTCCCCTAAAGGCACAAATGGAGTATGTTTTTTGACTAGTATGGCTGTTCCCCTGGAGTATGTCGAGTATGAGGAAAAAAGGCTGTAAGCTGCCCACCTAGATGCAAATGTCGGTAATCGACGGGGGTCTGTGTGGGTTTCCTGCAGCAGTGCGATGTGTACCTGATGGCGATCGAGGTAACCCAGGACCTGTCTACGCTTACGCGGGTCTCACAACCCCCGTATGTTCCACGTCAAGACATTGACCCTGCTATGTGGGTCGCGCTGTGTAAACTCGTCCCCTTGTGCCATCACACGGAGTTGCACCAAGTGGCAGTCCCGGGCATGTCTCGCAACCGAACACCGCACCCCACGGTCCACTCCCCTCCACATGATTAATATGCCGTACCGCCTTCCCCAGGACCCAGCGCGGAGACTGCAAAACGTCAATTTCAAGTGTATAAGAGTGTGTGTTCCGATGTCCAAGTGTGTTTTTGCATTTACATTTCCCCTCTCCTCCCATTCCAGCCGACTTCCCCAACTCGTCGGAGGAGACCCTCCCTAAGAACATTTCCCCTGTCAATGATTCCATGCCCCGTCCTACCCCCTCCCACCACGACAGCCCAAACCAGATCCCCCCGTCCCCTAAAAGAAACATAACCAGTGTTGTGGAGTATTCCCTCTCTGGGGGACACCAGTGAGCTGAACCTACCCTCCCCTATCCCAATATTGTACCCACTGCACCGCCACCATGTTTGGCGAGGGGCATAAGTGGGGTGGGGGGGGGGAGTGCCAAGGCGAATAGTAGCATCGATGTCCTTGCCAGTACGTCAAAGGTATTGGGTAGGATTACGAGTGGGGCCCATAGTTTCTATGTCCTCTTGCCCGCATCAAGTTCAGAGAAAACAAAAAGACTGGGATAGCACCCACCACATTCAAAGCAATCGGCGCGTGAATTCAGCCAGTCCATAACTGCATCTGGAAGAAGGCATGAGCAAAGAGGAGAGAAAAGAACAAGAAAGGTCAACATGACAGCATCACTCATCAGTCAGGAGCAGAAGTCGGAGATCGGGATCCAGACCTCACCCCGGGGCTGCGCCGGTGCGAAGTGGCAGGCTGCTGCTCTTTCAGGAAGTCCTCCACCTGCTGTGGGTTACTGAAAAAGAAGGGTTTGCCATGGCACGTGATTTTGAGCTTGGCAGGATATAGCATAGAATAGGGAATATCTCGCTGTAGGAGTTTCTTCTTCACTTCCGTGAACTTGCGGCGGGCCTCTTGTACCGCCTGAGTAAAGTCCGGATAGAACGAAATGGTAGTGTTTTCATGTAGTATCGGTTGTTTCTCCCGGGCAAGACACAGTAGGGTATCACGGTCTCTGTAGTTTAAGGACTTGATAATGACAGGCCGTGGCGGAGCTCCAGGGACCGGGCGTGGCCCCAATGAACGGTGGGCGTGCTCCACAACCAACTGCGGCGAGAAGGAGTCCTGTCCGAAGGTGTCGGTCAGTAGGCGCTCTATGAATTCCTCCATGCGTCCCCCACCACTGGACTCCGCAAGGCCAATCAGGCGGACATTATTCCTTCGAGAACGCGCCTCCAAGTCTTCGTTCTTCTCCGCAATCACCTTGAGCAGTCGATCCATCTGAGATAGTTTAGCTGCGCCGACCCCGGCTCCGTCCTCCAGTTCAGATATGCGTCCCTCCGCCTCCTTCTGGCGCTCCCCGTGCTGATCCAGCCGGTGCACCAACGCATCCAGACGAGTGTTCATGCCATCAATCTTGGCGTCGATGGAGGTTAGACTCCTCTGCATGCCCACAAGAAGGGCCATCCAATCAACCTCAGGCTCGTCGCCAGGTTCCGGTTCCACCCTATCCGCGGATTGTGTTCGTGCTTTCTTTTTTGAGGCACTGAAGTGCAGCGTGGACTGCTTCGTGTCTGTTTTTCCCAAGTTGTCAGAGTGCGCTAGTCCAGACCACAGAGGTAGGTCTGTGTATGGGTTGCGGCCTCCGGTTGGCGCCGTATGTCCCGGCCACGAGGATCCAGCAGCAGTCCGTATGCGCCAGAGCGCCACCCGGCACACACTGTCTCTAGTCTCAGGTAGGTAAACCAGGAGCCAGCCCACCCAGCACCTGGAGTGTAGTCCGCCCAGACAGTCAACCAAGGAGCCACGCCATTGTCCAGATGCGGTCAGGGTCCACAGTGCCTCCACCGCCCCCCGCGCCGCAGCAACATCTAGGCGGTGCACCTACCGGTGTGGACGCATCCGGGCAGTGAGCCAGGCAAAGGGTCAAGGTCCTTCCGCAGACTCGGTCCCAGCGTCCTCCGGCAAGAGGGAGCGAGAAGGAAGTGCCCCCGTCTGCAACCAGGCAATGCTGTCCCTCAGTGTCTCTACCAGTTCCACACAGGCGCCCCTTAGCACACAGATCGAATCATGTCCATGGGGCACTCAGCGCGGGCAGATAAATGTGGCAGCGGCGTCCTCACCATTCCTTAAAATGGCGCTGATGCTTCCCGGCACAGCAATGCTCCAGGCTCGAGCCCTCGGAGCCCGCCCCCAGGGCGATCGCCACCCCCGACGGCAGCACTCCAGTCCACAGGAAGGGGGGGCACCTCACCAGCAAGCGACCGAGAGCGGCGGCAGCAACGGACCCAGGCCGGCGTCCCGAGCAAGGCCAGGCAGGCCCCACGGATCCCCGGTGTAGGGTGATAGAGGTAGCCTCTCCGGTGTGCAGCAACATTCCCTGCGCTCCCCCCCGGCCAGCTCGAGGTCCGATATCTTCACCGCTACACCTCCGATCTCCGTCAAAGTTTCGCCAAGTGGTCACTGCATGTTCCGCTACACATCCGTGTCATTTATCCATCTGTGTCTGGCAAGAGGATGGTGCTGCAGGGTGTAGTTTCACCTGGCTGGCTGGAGCCTCACTAGAGTGCGGCCATGTCGGTCCAGCGCCACCTAGCGCCCCCACCTTTGCGCCAAATTTGGTGTAATTCGGTTCAGCAGTTCGGGCTGTAGCCGTGTCTAAAGTTTCCCATGGGAATTAACATGGAGAAAACACGTTTTGGAACCCCCCTTTTTTCTCGGCCCCCGCTTGCCGAATCACTCTGAAACCTTTAAGATAGGTGCTGACCAGTGCGCCTGTAGGAAGGTGGAATCTGACTAATGGTTGCCCCCAACTTTTTTCCTGGTATTTGAGTGGTTTTTTGACTAGTCTGGCTGGGATCCTGCTATCCAAGACCCCAGCCTGTCTGCTTTCTCCTTAAAACTGATGTGAGTACCCTAGGTACAAAACCAATTGGATACTGGGCATGCCCTAACGGTCACTTGTAGATGGTACCCTAGGTACCCAGGGCATGGGTCCCCCAGTAGGCCTACCAGGGCTGCAGCACTTATTTTGCTACCCTGGGACAGCCATACAAACTGACACCACCAGACCACTACTGTAGTCTGGGTAAGGTGGTGCTAGCACCCCTTACAGGGATATAGGTACCCTATATCCCACCCCATTACAACACATATACTCTCATAGTTCACCCCTATAGCAGGCCCTGCTAATCCTACAGGGGAGGGTGCTGAGGTATGTGTGAGGGGGGACCCCTACATGAGTAGGGCCTCTCTGCAACCTTCGTAAAATCATTGCTGGGTTGTTTGTAGTGTAGCCATACCATATACTCTTAACCGCATTATAAGTCTATTGCGATAGCGTGAATACTTGAGAATGGCTATACAGAACCATATCGTGTTTGGTGTCAAACATGTAGGAATCATACCCCCAGTCCAGCCATGGGCATGAGGGCACGATTCCCCCCTGCTAGAGGGGCGATATGGGAAAAGCGGCAGAATTTAGACACCAATTTAAAAGTGCACAAGTAGTACAAAATGGCTACTACCCGCCACCCACACGACTCTGGCTGGCTGTTGCTGGGGAAAATCCCAGCCTCGCCAGCTGGACAATAGGGCTCCTGTGGCAGAGATGTGCTAGCACCTCCCCAGACAGGATATGTGGATTGGAACAGGGTGGGTGCACCATCTGTTTCCTTTCAGAGTTGCACGTAGGCTGCTACAGCGCCTACATTCTGCATACACTGCCTGCTCCCGCGCATTCGCAACACATGCGCATTACGGTACAAGATGTTTGCGCGGTTGCGGGTCCCGCGTGACATCATCTGGGTGCGCGACTCCCGCAAAAACAAATTATGTTCCAAAATGATATGTATGTGTCTTTAATATACATATTAGGGCAAGAGATTATGTAAGATATTCATAAAAATAATATATTTGTACTTATAATAAACTTATATTATTTTTAAATATATTTTCGCGAAGTCGGGTGCGTGCATCGTGAGAGCAGAAAACCAGGTCAGCAGAGCTGCTGTAGAGCCAGAGAACCAGGTCAGCAGAGCTGCTCTAGAGCCTAAGAACTAGGTCAGCAGAGCTGCTCTAGAGCCAGAGAACCAGGCCATCAGAGCTGCTTTAGAGCCAGAGAACCAGGTCAGCAGAGCTGCTCTAGAGCCAGAGAACCAAGTCAGCAGAGCTCCTTTAGAGCCATAGAACCAGGTCAGCAGAGCTGCTCTAGAACCTAGGAACCAGGTCAGCAGAGCTGCTCTAGAGCCAGAGAACCAGGTCAGCAGAGCTGCTCTAGAGCCAGAGAACCAGGTCAGCAGAGCTGCTGTATAGCCAGAGAAACCAGGTCAGTAAAGCTGCTTTAGAGGGAGAGAACCAGGTCAGCAGAGCTGCTCTAGAGGGAGAGAACCAGGTCAGCAGAGCTGCTCTAGAGGCAGAGAACCATGTCAGCAGAACTGCTTTAGAACCATAGAACCGGGTCAGCAGAGCTGTTGTAGAGCCAGAGAACCAGATGAGCAGAGCTGCTCTGTAGCCTAAGAACTAGGTCAGCAGAGCTGCTCTAGAGCCAGAGAACCAGGTCAGCAGACCTGCTGTAGAGCCAGAGAAACCAGGTCAGCAGAGCTGCTTTAGAGAGAGAGAACCAGGTCAGCAGAGCTGCTTTAGAGCCAGAGAACCAGGTCAGCAGAGCTGCTCTAGCTGACACTGACTGACTGACACTGACTGATTGACACTGACTGATACTGATTGACTGACACTGACTGATACTGATTGACTGAAACTGACTGACTGACACTGACTGACTGACTGACACTGACTGACTGACTGACACTGATTGACTGACACTGACTGACACTGATTGACTGACACTGACTGACAGACTAATTGACACTGACTGACTACTCTCTACTACTCTACCACTCACTCTCTACTACTCACTCTCTACTACTCACTCTCTGCTACTCTACTACTCTCTACTACTCACTCTCTACTACTACTCACTCTCTACTACTCACTCGCTACTACTCTCTACGACACTCTCTACTACTACTCTCTCTACTACTCACTCTCTACTACTCTCTACTATTCACTCTCTACTACTCACTACTACTCACTCTACTACTTTCTGCTACTCTCTACCACTCACTCTCTACTACTCTACTACTCACTCTCTACTACTCTCTACTACTCACTCTCTACTACTCACTCTCTACTACTCTCTACTACTCACTCTCTACTAATCACTCGCTACTACTCTCTACTACTCACTCTCTAATACCCACTCTCTACTGCTACTCTCTACTGCTACTCTCTACTACTACTCTCTACTATTCACTCTCTACTACTCACTCTCTACTACTCGCTCTCTACTACTCACTCTCCACTACTCACTCTCCACTACTCACTCTCTACAACTCTCTACTACTCACTCTCTACTACTCTACTACTCTCTCTACTACTCAATATCTACTACTCACACTACTCTCTCTACTACTCAATCTCTACTACTCACTCTCTACTACTCTACTACTCTCCACTACTCTCTCTACTACTCACTCTCTACTGTTTTCTACTACTCACTCTACTACTCTCTCCTACTCTCTACTACTCACTCTCTACTACTCACTCTCTACTACTCTCTACTACTCACTCTCTACTACACACTCTCTACTACTTGCTCTCTACTACTCGCTCTCTACTACTCTCTAGTACTGACTCTACTACTCACTCTCTACTACACTCTACTACTCACTCTACTACTCACTCTCTACTACTCCCTACTACTCACTCTCTACTACTCTCTACTACTCACTCTCTACTACTCTACTACTCTCTCTACTACTCACTCTCTACAACTCTCTACTACTCATTTTCTACTACTCTCTACTACTCACTCTCTACTCTCTACTACTCGCTCTCTACTCTCTACCTTTCTACCTCTCTCTACCTCTCTCTCTACTGCTCTCTACCTCTCTACCTCTACACCTCTACCTCTACACCTCTACCTCTCTACCTCTCTCTACACACACACATATGCACATATATATGCATATATATGCATATGCATTTATATATATGTATGTGTAGAGATACATATATAAACATATATATAATCTGCATATCTATATAAATATAAATGCATGCATACATATACATATATGAATACATATGCATGTTATGTACATGAAAGTTTGAATAAAACACTAATACAAGCAAAGCTAAAAAGCCACCTAATTACAAACAGAATTGCTGTAACTTAAACGAGGGCGAGACCTATTGCATTTTCAATGCTTGTTTACTTTGGTTCCATCAAGAAGGCATTCAGATGTGTCACACATATGCCATAATTTCTGAATGGTAGCACTGGAGTTGCTCATTAGATCACTGTAGTAAAGCTACTGCTCACCAGGGAAGTCTGCTGCTGGTATTCAAAGTGCATGTTTCAGTCTGCATGTCAGAATTTGTTAATGAAATAGAAGAGGATTTGAGAAGTCAAAATGTGCCCTAATTTTTCTTTCTGCACCACTAATCATAATTTCTATGGCAAAATGAAACCCCTCATGTTGTTCCTTTGCAAATTAAATGTTTTAAGTGTTACCACTTTATTCCAATCAAGATGGCTTCAGGTGTGTCATACTTTTGTCATAAGTAAGACTGTTAGCGCTCTAGTTGTTCTTGAAAATACTCTGGGACATTTTGTCATTGGGCTATACTTGGGCTACATCTCGGTGATATTTGTGCTACATTTGTGCTCTTTTGTCTCTGGTGGCCATCTTGGGAGACTTATTTGTTATGAAGTTTCCTAATTTCCTCATTTCCTACAGTCTCCTCAGTAGGAAATACTTTCAGCTTCTTACTTTCATTCCATCAAGAAGGCATTCAGCTGTGTCACACATTTCCCATAAATTCGGAATGTTAGCACTCTAGTTGCTTATTAGATCACTGTAGTAAAGCTACTGCTCACCAGGGAAGTCTGCTGCTGGTATTGAAAGTGCATGTTTCAGTCTGCATGTCAGAATTTTTTTATGAAATATAAGAGGATTTCAGAAGTCACTCAAAATGGGCCATAATTTTTCTTTTTTCCGCACTAATCAAAATTTCTATGGCAAAATGAACCCCCTCATTGTGTTCCTTTTAAATTAAACTACTCACTCTCCACTACTCACTACTACTCACCATACTACTCTCTACCACTCACTCTCTACTACTCTACTACTCACTCTCTACTACTCTCTCTCTACTACTCCCTCTCCACTACTCACTCTACTACTCTCTACTACTCCCTCTCCACTACTCACTCTACTACTCTCTACTACTCACTTTCTACTACTCACTCCCTACTACTCACTCCCTACTACTCACTCTCTACTACTCTCTACTACTCACTCTACTACTCTCTACTACTCACTCTCTAGTACTCACTCTCTACTACTCTCTGTTAGCACTCTAGTTGCTTATTAGATCACTGTAGTAAAGCTACTGCTCACCAGGGAAGTCTGCTGCTGGTATTGAAAGTGCATGTATCAGTCTGCATGACAGGATTTTTATATGAAATATAAGAGGATTTCAGAAGTCACTCAAAATGGGCCCTAATTTTTCTTTTTTCCGCACTAATCATAATTTCTATGGCAAAATGAACCCCCTCATTGTGTTCCTTTTAAATTAAACTAGTCACTCTCTACTACTCTCTACTACTCACTCTCTACTACTCACTACTACTCTCTACTACTACTCTACTACTCACTCTCTACTACTCTCTACTACTCACCATACTACTCTCTACCACTCACTCTCTACTACTCTACTACTCACTCTCTACAACTCTCTACTACTCTCTCTCTACTACTCCCTCTCCACTACTCACTCTACTACTCTCTACTACTCCCTCTCCACTACTCACTCTACTACTCTCTACTACTCACTTTCTACTACTCACTCACTACTACTCACTCTCAACTACTCTCTACTACTCACTCTACTACTCTCTACTACTCACTCTCTAGTACTCACTCTCTACTACTCTACTACTCTCTACTACTCTCTCTACTACTCTCTACTACTCACTATACTACTCTACTACTCACTCTCTACAACTCTCTACTACTCTCTCTCTACTACTCCCTCTCCACTACTCACTCTACTACTCTCTACTACTCCCTCTCCACAACTCACTCTACTACTCTACACTACTCACTTTCTACTACTCACTCCCTACTACTCACTCCCTACTACTCACTCTCTACTACTCTCTACTACTCACTCTACTACTCTCTACTACTCACTCTCTAGTACTCACTCTCTACTACTCTACTACTCTCTACTACTCTCTCTACTACTCACTCTCTACTACTCTCTACTACTCACTCTACTACTCTACTACTCACTCTACTACTCTCTACCACTCACTCACTACTACTCTACTACTCACTCTCTACTACTCTCTACTACTCTCTCTCTACTACTCTCTCTCTACTACTCATTCTACTACTTCCTACTACTCACTCTCTACTACTCTCTCTCTACTACTCACTCTCTACTACTCTACTACTCACTCTCTTCTACTCTCTACTACACACTCTCTACTACTCACTCTCTACTACTCTACTACTCGCTCTACTACTCACTCTCTACTACTCGCTCTACTACTCACTCTCTACTACTCACTCTACTACTCACTCTCTACTACTCCCTCCTACTCACTCTACTACTCTCTACTACTCACTCTCTACTACTCCAATACTCTCTACTACTCACTCCCTACTACTCTACTACTCCCTACTACTTACTCTCTACTACTCATTCTACTACTCTCTACTACTCACTCTCTACTACTCTCTCTCTACTACTCACTCTCTACTACTCCACTACTCACTCTCTACTACTCTCTACTACTCACTCTCTACTACACACTCTCTACTACTCACTCTCTACTACTCTACTACTCGCTCTACTACTCACTCTCTACTACTCGCTCTACTACTCACTCTCTACTACTCACTCTCTACTACTCACTCTACTACTCACTCTCTACTACTCCCTACTACTCACTCTACTACTCACTCTACTACTCTCTACTACTCCACTACTCTCTACTACTCACTCTCTACTACTCACTCTCTACTACTCTACTACTCCCTACTACTTTCTCTCTACTATTCACTCTCTACTACTCCCTCTCTACTACTCTACTACTCACTCTACTACTCATTCTCTACTACTCTCTCTCTACTACTCACTCTCTACTACTCATTCTCTACTACTCTCTACTACTCACTATCTACTACTCTCTCTCTGCTACTCACTCTCTACTACTCTCTACTACTCTCTACTACTCACTCTCTACTACTCTCTCTCTACTACTCTCTCTCTACTACTCTCTACTACTCACTCTACTATTCACTCTCTACTACTCACTCTCTACTGCTCTCTACTACTCACTCTCTACTGCTCTCTCTCTACTACTCTCTACTTCTCACTCTACTACTCATTCTCTACTACTCTCTACTACTCTCTCTCCGGAATTCGGAATATTAGCACTCTAGTTGCTTATTAGATCACTGTAGGAAAGCTACTGCTCACCAGGGAAGTCTGCTGCTGGTATTGAAAGTGCATGTTTCAGTCTGCATGACAGAATTTTTATATGAAATATAAGAGGATTTCAGAAGTCACTCAAAATGGGCCCTAATTTTTCTTTTTTCCGCACTAATCATAATTTCTATGGCAAAATGAACCCCCTCATTGTGTTCCTTTTAAATTAAACTACTCACTATCTACTACTCTCTACTACTCACTCTCTACTACTCACTACTACTCTCTACTACTACTCTACTACTCACTCTCTAATACTCTCTACTACTCACCATACTACTCTCTACCACTCACTCTCTACTACTCTACTACTCACTCTCTACAACTCTCTACTACTCTCTCTCTACTACTCCCTCTCCACTACTCACTCTACTACTCTCTACTACTCCCTCTCCACTACTCTCTACTACTCACTTTCTACTACTCACTCCCTACTACTCACTCCCTACTACTCACTCTCTACTACTCTCTACTACTCACTCTACTACTCTCTACTACTCACTCTCTAGTACTCACTCTCTACTACTCTCTACTACTCTCTCTACTACTCACTCTCTACTACTCTCTACTACTCACTCTACTACTCTACTACTCACTCTACTACTCTCTACTACTCACTCACTACTACTCTACTACTCACTCTCTACTACTCTCTCTCCACTACTCACTCTCTACTACTCTCTACTACTCACTCTCTACTACTCTCTCTCTACTACTCACTCTCTACTACTCACTCTCTTCTACTCTCTACTACTCACTCTCTACTACACACTCTCTACTACTCACTCTCTACTACTCTACTACTCGCTCTACTACTCACTCTCTACTACTCACTCTACTACTCACTCTCTACTACTCCCTCCTACTCACTCTACTACTCTCTACTACTCACTCTCTACTACTCCACTACTCTCCACTACTCACTCTCTACTACTCATTCGACTACTCTCTACTACTCACTCTCTACTACTCTCTCTACTACTCACTCTCTACTACTCTACTACTCACTCTCTACTACTCTCTACTACTCACTCTCTACTACACACTCTCTACTACTCACTCTCTACTACTCTACTACTCGCTCTACTACTCACTCTCTACTACTCGCTCTACTACTCACTCTCTACCACTCACTCTCTACTACTCTACTACTCACTCTCTACAACTCTCTACTACTCTCTCTCTACTACTCCCTCTCCACTACTCACTCTACTACTCTCTACTACTCCCTCTCCACTACTCACTCTACTACTCACTTTCTACTACTCACTCCCTACTACTCACTCTCAACTACTCTCCACTACTCACTCTACTACTCACTCTCTAGTACTCACTCTATAGTACTCACTCTCTACTACTCTCTCTACTACTCTCTCTACTACTCACTCTCTACTACTCTCTACTACTCACTATACTACTCTACTACTCACTCTCTACTACTCTCTACTACTCTCTCTCTACTACTCACTCTCTACTACTCAGTCTACTACTCTCTACTACTCTCTCTCTACTACTCACTCTCTACTACTCTACTACTCACTCTCTACTACTCTCTAATACTCACTCTCTACTACACACTCTCTACTACTCACTCTCTACTACTCTACTACTCGCTCTACTACTCACTCTCTACTACTCACTCTACCACTCACTCTACTACTCACTCTCTACTACTCCCTCCTACTCACTCTACTACTCTCTACTACTCACTCTCTACTACTCTACTACTCTCTACTACTCACTCTCTACTACTCTACTACTCCCTACTACTTTCTCTCTACCATTCACTCTCTTCTACTCATTCTACTACTCTCTACTACTCACTCTCTACTACTCTCTACTACTCACTCTACTACTCACTCTCTACTACTCACTCTCTATTACCCACTCTCTACTACTCTCTACTACTCACTCTCTACTACTCACTCTTCTACCCTCTCCTACTCACTCTCTGCTACTCTATCCGCTACTCTCTACTACTCACTCTCTACTCTATTACTCATTCTCTACTCTCTACCTCTCTCTACTACTCTCTACCTCTACCTCTACCTCTCTACCTCTCTCTACCTCTCGCTACACGCACTCGCTCTACTACTCACTCTCTACCACTCACTCTCTACTACTCTACTACTCACTCTCTACAACTCTCTACTACTCTCTCTCTACTACTCCCTCTCCACTACTCACTCTACTACTCTCTACTACTCCCTCTCCACTACTCACTCTACTACTCACTTTCTACTACTCACTCCCTACTACTCACTCTCAACTACTCTCCACTACTCACTCTACTACTCACTCTCTAGTACTCACTCTATAGTACTCACTCTCTACTACTCTCTCTACTACTCTCTCTACTACTCACTCTCTACTACTCTCTACTACTCACTATACTACTCTACTACTCACTCTCTACTACTCTCTACTACTCTCTCTCTACTACTCACTCTCTACTACTCAGTCTACTACTCTCTACTACTCTCTCTCTACTACTCTCTCTCTACTACTCACTCTCTACTACTCTACTACTCACTCTCTACTACTCTCTAATACTCACTCTCTACTACACACTCTCTACTACTCACTCTCTACTACTCTACTACTCGCTCTACTACTCACTCTCTACTACTCACTCTACCACTCACTCTACTACTCACTCTCTACTACTCCCTCCTACTCACTCTACTACTCTCTACTACTCACTCTCTACTACTCTACTACTCCCTACTACTTTCTCTCTACCATTCACTCTCTTCTACTCATTCTACTACTCTCTACTACTCACTCTCTTCTACTCTCTCTACTACTCACTCTCTACTACTCTACTACTCACTCTCTACTACTCTCTACTACTCACTCTCTACTACACACTCTCTACTACTCACTCACTACTACTCTACTACTCGCTCTACTACTCACTCTCTACTACTCGCTCTACTACTCACTCTACTACTCACTCTCTACTACTCCCTACTACTCACTCTACTACTCTCTCTCTACTACTCCACTACTCTCTACTACTCACTCTCTACTACTCACTCTCTACTACTCTACTACTCCCTACTACTTTCTCTCTACTATTCACGCTCTACTGCTCACTCTCTACTACTCTCTACTACTCATTCTCTACTACTCATTCTCTACTACTCTCTCTCTACTACTCACTCTCTACTACTCATTCTCTACTACTCTCTACTACTCACTATCTACTACTCTCTCTCTACTACTCACTCTCTACTACTCTCTACTACTCTCTACTACTCTCTACTACTCACTCTACTACTCTACTACTCTACTACTCCCTACTACTTTCTCTCTACCATTCACTCTCTACTACTCATTCTACTACTCTCTACTACTCACTCTCTTCTACTCTCTCTACTACTCACTCTCTACTACTCTACTACTCACTCTACTACTCTCTACTACTCACTCTCTACTACTCTACTACTCGCTCTACTACTCACTCTCTACTACTCGCTCTACCACTCACTCTCTACTACTCCCTCTCTACTACTCACTCTACTACTCACTCTCTACTACTCCCTCTACTACTCTCTCTCTACTACTCCACTACTCTCTACTACTCACTCTCTACTAGTCACTCTCTACTACTCCCTACTACTTTCTCTCTACTATTCACGCTCTACTGCTCACTCTCTACTACTCTCCACTACTCATTCTCTACTACTCTCTCTCTACTACTCTCTCTCTACTACTCACTCTCTACTACTCACTCTCTACTACTCATTCTCTACTACTCATTCTCTACTACTCTCTACTACTCACTATCTACTACTCTCTCTCTACTACTCACTCTCTACTACTCTCTGCTACTCTCTACTACTCACTCTCTACTACTCACTCTCTACTACTCTCTCTCTACTACTCTCTACTACTCACTCTACTATTCACTCTCTACTACTCACTCTCTACTGCTCTCTACTACTCACTCTCTACTACTCTCTCTCTACTACTCTCTACTTCTCACTCTACTACTCATTCTCTACTACTCTCTACTACTCTCTCTCTGCTACTCACTCTCCACTACTCACTCTCTACTACTCTCTACTACTCTCTACTACTCGCTCTCTACTACTCACTCTCTAATACTCACTCTCTACTACTCTCTACTACTCACTCTCTACTACTCTCTACTACTCACTCTACTACTCACTCTCTACTACTCACTCTCTATTACCCACTCTCTACTACTCTCTACTACTCACTCTCTACTACTCACTCTTCTACCCTCTCCTACTCACTCTCTGCTACTCTATCCGCTACTCTCTACTACTCACTCTCTACTCTATTACTCATTCTCTACTCTCTACCTCTCTCTACTACTCTCTACCTCTACCTCTACCTCTCTACCTCTCTCTACCTCTCGCTACACGCACACATATGCACATATATATATGCATATATATGCATATGCATTTATATATATGTATGTGTATATATATACATATATATAAACATATATATAATCTGCATATCTATATAAATACAAATATAAATGCATGCATACATATACATATACATATATGCATGTTATGTACATGAAAGTTTGAAAAACACTAATAAAAGCAAAGCTAAAAAGCCACCTAATTACAAACAGAATTGCTTTAACTTAAACGAGGGCGAAACCTATTGAATTTTCAGTGCTTGTTTACTTTGGTTCCATCAAGAAGGCATTCAGATGTGTCACACATTTGCCATGAATTCTGATTGGTAGCACTCTAGTTCCTCATTGGATCACTGTAGTAAAGCTACTGCTCACCAGGGAAGTCTGCTGCTGGTATTCAAAGTGCATGTTTCAGTCTGCATGTCAGAATTTTTTAATGAAATAGAAGAGGATTTATGAAGTCAAAATGTGCCCTAACTTTTCTTTCTGCAGCACTAATCATAATTTCTATGGCAAAATGAACCCCCTCATTTTGTTCCTTTGCAAATTAAATGTTTGAAGTGTTACCACTTTATTCCAATCAAGATGGCTTCAGGTGTGCCATACTTTTGTCATAAGTAAGACTGTTAGCGCTCTAGTTGTTCTTTAAAACACTCTGGGACATTCTGCCATTGGGCAATACTTGGGCTACATCTGGGTGATATTTGTGCTACATTTAGGCTCTTTTGTCTCTAGTGGCCATCTTGGGAGACTTATTTGTTATGAAGTCTCCTAATTTCCTCATTTACTACAGTCTCCTCAGTAGGCATACTTTCAGTTTTTTACTTTGATTCCATCAAGAAGGCATTCAGATGTGTCACACATTTGCCATAAATTCTGAATGTTAGCACTCTAGTTACTCATTAGATCACTGTAGTAAAGCTACTGCTCACCAGGGAAGTCTGCTGTTGGTATTGAAAGTGCATGTTTCAGTCTGCATGTCAGAATTGTTTAATGAAATAGAAGAAGATTTGAGAAGTCACTCAAAATGTGCCCTAATTTTTCTTTCTGCAGCACTGATCATTCTTTCTATGGCAAAATGAACCCCCTCATTTTGTTCCTTTTTAAATTAAATGTTTTAAGAGTTACCACTTTATTCCAGTCAAGCTGGCTTCAGGTGTGCCATACGTTTATCATAAGTAGGACTGTTAGCGCTCTAGTTGTTCTTTGGAACACTCTGGGAAGCTCCAGTAGAACGCAAAGGAATCAACTGACAGTCTCTGCCCTTGTTGGATGTACATGTTTTTCTGAGAATGTCAGACTTCATTCTCACATGACTGAGAAAGATAATGTGAATGTACAGAAAATATGCTCTCAGTTTAGCTTATAGATCATCTTCCAAACCTCTGTGGGAAAAGCATGAGAAAATAGTTTCTCTCAAAAAATGATTCCTGATATTCCAGCAGAAGGCTTTTTCACATGGTAAAATCACCTTAGAACATACCACAATTCCTAAAATGAGTATGGTATCATCAACAAATGATTTATAATGTAACTAAAGTCTTAAAACCTTCTATTAACTGCAATGTTTTTTAATGAGGTGCTATCATGTATATTGGTCCCAAGATGGCTGTCAACACTTCTTGGATGAAGTGCTGACAGCCAATCAGATCTCACGATGAGATGTGTGGTTAGGCTCCGCCCAGATATATATGTGATTTTACTTTTGATCTTCTCAGGAACTACTGAACGGATTTGCATAGGTACTAACTGGGTATTTAGAAGAGCATATCAATAGAATAGATGTGTGCATGCATAGTGTACAAAATATTGTACCTGCACTTGTGTTTTTGACTCCGCCATTTCTTAAGTATATGACTAATAACTAGAGTAATTTCAGTGTTGCAAAGAAAATGCGTGCTGAATTTATTAGTGCTTAGGTATTGGCAGAGCGATAGGATACGTAGATAGTGCTGGATGGTTGAATGGAGAAGTGCATGGGACAGACAGAAGGATTCCTAGACTGCATAGGTACTAACTGAGTATTTAAAAGACTGTATCAAAGCTATGTAGCTGATTGGAGGTCTGCATGCATAGTGCACAGAATATTGTAGCTGTATTGTATTGGTGTGTCAATGGGTTTGAGAATGGTAGTCTGCATTTTAGGGTGTGAGGAGGTGCATCAGATGATCACGTAGATGATGTCATCAGTGATGCCATTTGAGATGTCATCAGTGATGTCATCAGTGATGTCACTGACCATGTCATGAGTGATGTAATATGTGACGTCATCAGCAGTGCATTACTTTAATCCAAAAAGCTGGTGGGCATATTGGCCTGGTCACGATGTGAAAATTCAGGAATTGATACAATAAAGAAAAGAAAACAAGTTTTAATATGCACACAATGTCATTTCAGCATATCTTGCTCCGTGACCGCCATACCTGTATGTTTGTCAACGTGACTTATTCATAATAAACATACTTAGAATTGCAAACATCAACATAAACAATGGACTACACATTACTTTAAAGTGAAAGGCTATCGGCCATATTAATCTGGGCACATTGCGTATTATAATGGTTCTTACACGAAAGAAAAGGAAAAAAAGGGGTGTTAATATACACATTCTATCCCTAATTAAAGTTCTAGCGATTATTGTTCCATTCCATTCACAGCTCATTTGAGATGTCATGAGTGATGTAACTGACCATGTCAAGAATGATGTAATGTCTGAGGTCATTAGCAGTACATTGCGGGGGCGTAAGTTATACTTAGCTCAGGTAACTATAACTGCTGAATTTCACTGGTTGTGTATGAGTGAAATCTGAGTCTAACTATACCGTCCCTGTAATCTTTGTTTTTGTCAGCAAATTTCTAGTTTTTTTTTAACGTTAAGTAAGATGCATGTCACGATGGATGGTGGGGGTTGGAAGCAGGGCCTGGCATTGTGCTGCCCCACCCAAGCTTGCTGCTCCTGCCTTCCCTCCTCCCTAGCCATCCATTGTCCAAGTCCATGTCCCTGCTCCCTTATAACAGCCCTGTGTGGCCGTTGTTCTGCCACTGGCCTTCCCGCCTTCTCTGAACAGTTAGCTTGCTGCCCCATCCACCTCCTCCCTATCCTCTGTTGTCTGAATCCATGGACTAGCCTCCTCCCTCCTGCCATGCATGGTCTGATGTGATGCCACTGCCCTCCATTTAGCATGATGTACCAGTCCACTCCTCCTGCCCTCCATTGCCCAATTCTATGCCCCATCATTGACCTCCTGCTTAGCCTCTGTGCTTAGCTTGCTGCCCCTATTCTCCTTCCCCCTGCCCTTCGATGTCTTTGTGCATGCCCCTGCTCCATCCTTGTTGCCCACCATGTTCCATGGACCTGCCACTCCTATCTACTCTGAGTGTTCTGTTGAGCTGCCACTCCCCTCCCACCTGCCTAGCATTGTCAAATGTCTGTAACCTGTCCCTGCCACCTCCACCCTGCCTGACCACATTCCATGCCCCTATCCTCTTCCTCCTGTCCTCCATGGTCCATTTTACTGCCACACCCTTTTGCCCTCCCTGGTCTGTTGTGCTGCAACTGCTCCTCCTGCCTGCCCTGCGTGGTCTGTTGTGAGGCCCCTTCCCCTGAACTCTCTTGTCTGTGCCCAGGTCCTGACCCTCCCTTCTGTCCTCCATGATCCTTTGTGCATGCCCCTGCACCCTCCTTCTTGCCCATCATAGCCATTGTGCTGCCACTAACCCTCCCGCTTGCCATGCAGTCTTCTGTGCTGCCACGGCCCCTCCCACCTTCCCTGTGTGGTCAGCTAGCTGCCCCTGACCCCCTCCCACCTTCCCTCATGGTCTGTGTGTATGCCATCAAAGTCTCACTGTTGCTCTCCATGGTGTGTCTTGCTTCTAGTGCCCATCCTGCCTGACCTCCATGGTCATCTAGCTGCTCCTGCCCTGCCCCCTTGCCCCCAGCCCTCTGTTTCCATGTGCTGACCCCTATTCCCTCCCTCCTGGCTTGTCTGTTCCATTGTAATGCCCCTGATCCGTCCCTCCTGCCCTTTATGGTCTGTTATGCTGCAACTTTCTCTCCTGTCTGTCCATTATGGTCAGCTAGCCACCATTGCCTCATTCCCCTGTGTTCTCTGTTGTCCATGTGCATGGTCCTGTCCCCTCCCTATTGCTTTCTATGGATTGTTGTGCTGCACTCCCATCCCGCATGCCCTGTGCGGTGTATTGTGCTGCTGCAAACCCTGATGCCTGCCCTGTAGGGTCAGTTTGGTGCACCTCTCCATGTCCCTCCTGTCCTCTGTTATCCGAGTCCATGTCCCTACCCCAATTCCTCCTGCCTTCCATGATCAAATGTACCATACTTGTGAACATTTTGAACTTGGTAAGAGGGAGATTTTGAAAAAAAACTGGGGTATTGATTTTCCCTTTGAGTTACATTGAAAAAGAGGAGATTGCAGACAGGAGACAGATCAAATAAAGCCCATTTGAGCTTAAAAACATTGGACGTTTCCTGGCTGAATCGGGTCTGTTGGCATGTATGGTTGTACTACCACTGCCTCTTCCTTCTGCCCACAATGGTCTATTATATTGCCACAGCCTCTCTTGCCAGTCCTGTATTGTTGGTTTGTTGCCCCTGCCCCCCTTTCCACTGCCCTCCATAGTCTGTTGTGCTGCCAATGCCCTTCCTGCCTGCCCAGTGTGGTCAAATTGATGCCTCTGCACCCTCCTACCTGCCTTGAATTTTCAGAGTCCGCGCCCCTGGCCTCTGCCTCTCAACAGTATCCTAATGAACAACTAGATTGCTAACATTCTATATTTATTACAAAAGTGTGGAACGCCTGACGCCATCTTGATGTAATCAAAACTGTAATACCTAGAGCATTTCCTTTAGAAATTACATATATGAGAGGTTCTTATTTGCATCAATACTATGGTTGGTGCTCTAAATAACTAAAATGAGGACATATTTTCTGAGTTTTCAAATAGCGACAAAGCACTTTCAAATTATTTGTTATCTTTGTTTTTTTATCCAGTTGACCACTTGATTAAATGTTGCACTTAGGGGAGAGGATGTGGTGTTACTTCCAGAGCTGCAGACTTTGCAACTTGGGAGCCAGGTTGGAGTTTCTGCTTCAGCTCGACATTCTGTGATTCTGGTCAAATCACTTAATCTCCCCATGTCTACAACCAAAATTAATTTGTTCTTGTGTGATGTAACGAATGCTCATGTAAGGCACTCCAATACCTGACAAGTCTGCACTATATAAAACTGCAAAAACACAAAAAATAAAATGTGTTTTGCGCACTTCTGACATTGGGCTACATGTGGGCTACATCTGGATGATATTTGTGCTGCATTTGGGCTCTTTTGTCTCTGGTGGCCATCTTGGGAGATTTATTTGTTATGAAGTTTCCTAATTTCCTCATTTACTGCAGTCTCCTCAGTAGGAAATGCTTTCAGTTTTTTACTTTGATTCCATCAAGAAGGTATTCAGATATGTCCCATATTTGCCATAAATTCTGAATGTTAGCACTCTAGTAGCTCATTAGATCACTGTAGTAAAGCTACTGCTCACCACGGAAGTCTGCTGCTGGTATTCAAAGTGCATGTTTCAGTCTGCATGTCAGAATGTTTTAATGAAATAGAAGAGGATTTGAGAAGTCAAAATGTGCCCTAATTTTTCTTTCCGCAGCACTAATCATAATTTCTATGGGAAAATGAACCCCCTCATTTTGTTCCTTTGCAAATTAAATGTTTTAAGTGTTACCACTTTATTCCAATCAAGATGGCTTCAGGTGTGCCATACGTTTGTCATAAGTAAGACTGTTAGCGGTCTAGTTGTTCTTTAGAACACTCTGGGAAGCTGCAGTAGAACACAAAGGAATCAACTGACAGTCTCTGCCCTTGTTGGATGTACATGTTTTACTGAGAATGTCAGATTTCATTCTGACATGACTGAGAAAGATAATGTGAATTTACAGAAAATATGCTCTCAGTTTAGCGTATAGATCACCTTCCAAACATCTGTGGGAAAGGCATGAGAAAATAGTTTTCTCTCAAACATGATTCATGATATCCCAGCCAAAGGCTTTTTCACATGGTAAAATCACCTTAGAACACACCACAATTCCTAAAATGAGTATGGTACCATCAACAAATGATTTATAATGTAACTAAAGTCTTAAAACCTTCTATTAACTACAATGCTTTTTAACCCCTTGTATGCTTATGGCACACAGTCGCCGTGTGCTCATCACGAGCCCAGCTCGTCATGACACCCACCCACGGGGGAAGCGCTGGCGCTCCCCCGTGGGCGGTCAATTTGCGTGTTGGCACCGGGGAAGGCAGGGGAAGACTTTCCCCTGCCTCCCCCCGCCCCCCCACCGCTTCATCAATGTCGGCAATGCGCAAGGCGCGCTGACGTCATTAGAGGTTTCCCTTTGTTTACCGACACGCAGGAATGCGTTTGCTTCCTGCACGTCGGTGAACAAAGAGGTAAGTTTTGGGGCTGGGGAGGTGGAGATTTAAGCGAAAGAGGCATCGGGGAAAGGAAAGGGTTTTTCTTTCCCTCGTAGCCTCTTTTGTGCATTCCTGCTGCACGATCGTGCGATCGTGCAGCAAGAATGCCCACTAGCGCCAGGGATTTCTTGTTTTTTTGTATTCGGCCAGTGTTTGTTGGTTGGGGGAGCGGCCCCTTAGGGAAGGGTTGCTCCCCCTTTTGGGGGCATTAGTAATGGCTTTGTCTGCCCCCCTAGGGGGGCAGAATTTAAGTTTTTTATAAAAAAAATCGTCCCACTGGGCCAATGTGCTGGGGAGTGGCCCCTTGGGCAAGGGTCACTCCCCTTTGGGGGCCATTTTAGGAAGCCCACGATGTTTGTTTTTGTTTCGGGGTGCTTACATTTTTGCTTTGTTTGCCCCCCTGGGGGGGGCAGATTTAAATTTTAAAAAATGTATTCGGCCCACTGGGCCTATTGAATAAGTGTAGTGGCCCCTTGGGCAAGGGTCACTCCCCTTTTTGGGGCATATATGTTGGCTTTGTCTGCCCCCTGGGGGGGCAGTTTTAATTTTATTTTAAAAAATCGGCCCACTGGGCCAATGTAATAAATGTACTGGGGAGTGGCCCCTTGGGCAAGGGTCACTCCCCTTTGGGGGCCATTTTAATATGCCCATGGTTTTGTTTGGGGGAGCGGCCCCTTAGGAAAGGGTCGCTCCTCTTTTGGGGGCCTACGCTTTTGCTTTGTTTGCCCCCCTTGGGGGGGGCAGATTAAAATTTTTAAAAATGTATTCAGCCCACTGGGCCAATAGAATAAGTGACCCTTGGGCAAGAGTCACTCCCCTTTTGGGGGCATACATTTTGGCTTGGGGGGAGCAGATTTATTTTTGTTAAAAATAAAATTGGCCCACTGGGCCAATGGAATAAATGTAGTGGGGACTGGCCCCTTGGGTAAGGGTCACTCCCCTTTGGGGGCCATTTTAGAAAGCCTATGTAGGTAAGTTTTATTTGGGGGAGCGGCCCCTTAGGCAAGGGTCGCTCCCCTTTTGGTGGTATACATTTTGGCTTTGATTGCCCCCTGGGGGCAGATTTAAATGTTTATAATAAAATCGGCCCATTGGCCAATAAATAAATATACACTCACCCCCAGTCACGTGATCTGGGTTTAATCCATCATCATGCTTTAGCTCACTCCACCACCCCAGTTCAGACATGGCCATATGCAAATTAGTCTGACCCTGTGCCTCATGGGAACAGTCCAGCCCGAACTGCCAAGCCATGTCTTCCCTGGCCCGGAAACAACCATCCTGGGACCAGTTTCTGGCTAATCAGCCGTCATCAGCCAGGCTAGCTTGAGTCCAGTGGCAAAGTGAGGAAGGGACCCACGTCTGGGCATACCCTGCCAACTTAGGGCAATCAAAGCGCACAGGGTCAGACTGATTTGCATATGGTCATGTCTGAACTGGGGTGGTGGAGTGATTTAAAGAATGATGATGGATTAAACCCAGATCAGTTGACGGGGGTGAGTGTTAGATTTGCTCAAGCGCTCTGTCCATCATCCCCTTTGGTATCACCCTGAGGGGCAGTTCGGCTGATTTTTTTTTTTGTTTTGTTTTTGTAGGGCCCCTAGGCCACCAGGGTTTTTTTATGTTGGGGAGCCGCCCCTTGGACATGGGTTGCTCCCCTTTATGGGATGATGATTGTGGCCATTTCTGCCCTCTTTGGGTGGCAGAGTAGCAGTATGTTTTTAGACCCATCTGCCCCCAAGGGGGGAGGGGGGGCAGAAGCCACTAGACACCAGAGTTTTTTTTAATTTTTGTCTTGGGGGTGGCCTCAAGGGAAAGGGTTGCTCCCCTTTTACGGGGGTGAATATTTAATTTATACTCTTAGGTCCACCTACCCCTTAGCTTGGCAGGTGGACTGTTCCATTATTTGCATATGTGATTGTAATGTTTTTTTCTCCTTTTTAATCTAGTGTAAAGCTTTTGATTCCTGTTTGCGGTTTCGACAGTGGTTGTTCTGCAGTTTTGCGTAGTTGCATTTTTTTGGTAAGAAAAACATTTTTGTTGGATTAGCTCCAAATGAGTAATATTGTAATGTATGAATGAATTTTTTGTAAGTGGTGTCATAATGGCAGCATATTTAGTTAGTGTTTTGAGCATGAAAATCTTTGCGATGTGTTTTGCATTGTCTTATGTGTAATTTTCTTTTCTCTTTCTTTTTTAGTGGGATATTCTTGATCCATACTGTGTCTGTGCAGTGTACGTGGTATTGAGTTTAGCTGCTTCTGGCATTTTGGAGTGTATAGGTATTTCTGATAAAGGTGCGTTTTGTTAATTACTTATTTTACAAAGTGTTTGTTGTTGTTGACTTGTTTGACAAGTTACCTTTTTTAGTAATCATTATGGCTAGCCGTAGAATGACTGCTCAGCAGGTGGTTGGTATGCTTCTTGAATCTTCCTCTGAGCCGGATTATGAGACAGACAGTGCGTCTGAGGGAGAGGAGGGAGGGGAAGATTCTGGCAGTGAGTTTTCTCTCTACATGGAATCATCGGATGATGAAGGTTTTCTCAGTGCAGATTGCAGATGAAGTGCCTGTTTTAGAGGAGGATACTGCTGTGCCGATGGTGCAAGAGGCATCTGGATTGCAGCCTGAGGCTGCTAGGCTTCCTACTGGAAGTGCTGGACTCTGGGTTGATCCAAACATGGTGCAGCCGGTGTTGCCTGCCTTTAGCGGTGATGTAGGGTGTAGAGTGGACTGTGAATTTTTTTTGCCTATACAGTTTTTTCAGTTAATTATGGATGATGTATTTTTGGGTGAGATTGTTAAGCAGACTAATTTGTATGCTGAACAGTCTTTGAGGGACAACAGTGACAAACTTAGGCCCCACTCTAGAGCTACCCGGTGGACTCCCACAAATTTGGAAGAGATGAAGAAGTTTTTGGGTTTGACTTTATTGATGGGTTTGATAAGGAAGCCGTCCATGGCTTCATGTTGGTCTACCAGTCCCTTGATGGCATCGGCCATATTTCCTGCAGTTATGACTCTTGATCGGTATTTACTTTTGCTATTGATGCTGCATTTTGTTGATAATTCTTTGGCGTTGCCACGAGATCACCCTGAATGTGACCGTCTTTTTAAGATTCGGCCTTTTCTTGATCACTTTGTAGATCGATTTTCAGAGATCTATACTCCAGGGAAAGAATTATCTATTGATGAGTCTTTGGTCTTGTTCAAGGGCCGTTTGTTTTTTAGGCAGTACATCCCTAGCAAGAGGGCTTGCTATGGAATTAAGCTGTATATGTTGTCTGAGAGTAGGACAGGATATGTTTTTTATTTCCGTGTGTACACTGGTAGGGATTCCACTATTGACCCCCCTGGTTGTTCGTCCACTTTTGGAGTTTCTGATAAAATTGTGTGGGATCTTGCTAGAGGACTGTTTAACAGAGGCCACCATTTGTACCTTGATAACTTCTACACTGCTGTGAAATTGTTTAAGGAATTGTTCAAAGTGGACACTTTTGCTTGTGGCACAATCCGCTCTAACCGTAAAGGTTATCCAAAAGAGCTTGTTTGCAGAAAACTTCAGAGGGGACAGTGCAGTTCCTTGCATAGTGATGAACTACTAGTTGTGAAATTTGTGGACAAGAGGGATGTGTATATGCTGACTACCATCCATGATGAGAGTACTTCACCTGTGGCTGTTTGGGGTCAGATTTCTGAAGTGCGCAAACCTGTGTGCATTTTAGACTACAATAAGCACATGGGTGGTGTTGATAGAGTAGATCAGAGGTTGGAATCTTACACTGCTATTTGTAAGGCTTACGTTTGGTATAAGAAGTTGGCCATCCATCTCTTTAATTTAGCAACTTTCAATGCTTTTGTTGTGTTCAAGGAGTGATCTCCTGCATCAAAGTTGACTTTTGTTCAGTTTCAGCAATCTGTGATAGGCAGCCTTGTTGTTGTGGAACAGGCAAGTGTTCCTAGAGCTGGAGTGGTGGAGGATGTGGCTCAATTGAAAGATCGCCACTTTCCTGATTACATTCCTCCCACATCCTCAAAAGACTTTCTCACTAGGGGGCATATGTATCATCATCTCCATTTGCAATTCTCAAATAGCGATTTTTTGAGAATCGCTATTTGAGAATTGCAAAACGGGATGTATTTAAAAAATCGCACAAATTTTGCGATTTCTTAAATTCCTTAATTGCGATTAGCAAATTGCGAAATCGCAATTAAGGAATACCTTCCCATTCATTCCTATGGGCCAGGAGGCCCATAGCAATGAATGGGAAGTCCTTCTCAATTTGTGAATCGCTATTTGCTAATCGCAAATTGAGAATATTTTCAAAGGTGCAAGGGTGTCATGATGACACCCTGATGCACCCCTGAAATCAGCATGTGTGCACATATGGCGCACATACATGCCCTAGGGGCATGTATGTGCACCACATGGCACTTTGAAATATGCAAAAAAGTGCATATTTCAAAGCAATCGCAACTTACCACCAACTTGAAGTTGGTGGTAATTTGCAATTTCTTAACGAGAAATCGCACAACTTGGGTGCGTGTTACATTGCATTTAAGAAATCGCAATTTGCGATTTCTTAAATGCTTACGCAAACTTAAGAAATCGCAAATTTAGCGATTCCTTAAAATTGCGAGGCTGAAATTCCTCATACATCTCCTTTTGCGATTTTGTATTCGCAAACGCTGTTTTTTTGCGATTCGCAGCGTTTGCGAATACAAAATCCTTTGATACATATGCCCCTAGGAGATGTAGAGTCTGTTGGCGAAGAGGTACGCGGAAGGAGACTCGTATGGATTGCCCCGAGTGTCCTTCTAACCCTGGGCTGTGTGTCTCTGCTTGTTTTAGAGCCTACCACACGCAAGATAATTTTTGGGAGCATCCATGAGTGGTAAAGTGAACTGCCTGGTCTGTATTCTTTAAAAAAATTGATTCTGTTTCAAGGTTGGCATTAGTTTGAGATTTTGTGTTAGTAGATTTGTATCTATTTGCAATTTGTTTGTGTTTTTATTTTTGTCTAAAAAAAATCCTAAATGTGATGGCGGTGTGTGTAGGCTGGCGCTTGGCTGGTGGTGTACGTGGACTGGCGCTTGGCTGGCGGTGTGCGTGGACTGGCGCTTTTCTGCCGGTGTGCGTGGACTGGTGCTTGGCTGGTGGTGTGCCTGGACTGGTGCTTGTCTGGTGGTGTGCCTGGACTGGCGCTTGGCTGGCGGTGTGTGTGGACTGGCGCTTGGCTGGCGGTGTGCGTGGACTGGTGCTAGGCTGGCGGTGTGCATGGATTGGCGATTGGCTGGCTGTGTGTGTGGACTGGCTCTTGGCTGGTGGTGTGCGTGGACTGGCGCTTGGCTGGTGGTGTCCGTGGATTGGCGCTTGGCTGGCGGTGTGCGTGGATTGGCGCTTGGCTGGCGGTGTGCTTGGATTGGTGCTTGGCTGGCGGTGTGCGTGGACTGGTGTTTGGCTAGCGGTGTGCGTGGACTGGTGCTCGGCTGGCGGTGTGTGAGTAGTGACTTGCTGCTGGTCACTACACACACTGCTAGCTGAGTGCCACTCCACGCAATCCATCAGCTTGTGTGGTTGCTGTGTCAGGAATGTGGGCGTGTGAAAGTGATGGGCCCTTGAATGGCGCTGTCTGCTGGTGTGAGTGTTGTAATGTAATGGGCCCGCGGCTGACGGTGTGAATGGTTTTGTATGTGTCACACATATGACAAGTGTATGAATGGCCTGTAAAGAGGTTGGTGCCTTGTCGTGGCTTTACAGCTCACGAGCTGTGAGTCAATGGTTCAGTTTCTCGCCCATTCAATTATTAATAGTGCATTTCATTTTTGTGAAATCACTTGCTAATACAATTGTATATACTGAACCATCACTCACCCTCGTGCCAAATCCAACCAGTATGTGTGTGTGCATGAAGATTAGATGGCTGTGCAGTAATATTTGTCTCTTTGTGAATGTTGTAATGTGTTGATTTTGTGCCTGGTGGTGTGAATGGTCTTGTGTGTATCACGTATGAAAGGTGTGTGAATGGCCTGTAAAGCGGTTGGTGCCTTGCCGAGGCTTTACAGCTCACGAGCTGCGAGTCACTGGTTCGGTTTTTTGTCCATTTAATTATTGACAGTGCATTTAATTTTTGTGAAATCTCTTGTTAATAAACTTTTAAATACTGAACCATCACTCGCCCTCATGCCAAATCCAACCAGTATGTGTGTGTGTTTGAGGAATAGATGGCTGTGCAGGAATCTTTGTCTTTTTAGTCTCTCTGCCAAGGTGTACATTCCATCTAAGAATAACCTACCAACTGTAGATATTGTCGTAAACCCATGGGAGTTCATGGTGATGTCTCTCTTGTGCATTCCAACAAGTTATTGTATACACAATGTCCTGCAAACCTCAAAATGTCTGTCACATTTTCCTTGCAATATTGTGCCGAAATTCTCACGCTGTAGAAATAAACAACTAATTATGTCAAAAAGATCTGGTTTTGCAAGGGGGGTCACCTGGGTTTTTTGCCCCGTGCTCGGCGGCCATCTAGGGAAACCTACCAAACCCACACATTTCTGAAAACTAGACACCGGGGGGCTTCCAGGGAGGTATGGCTTGTGTGGATCCCCCAACGTTTCCTTACCCAGAATCCCCTGCAAACCTCATTTTTAGCTGAAAAAATCACTTTTTTCACACATTTTTGTGTGCTAAAGTTGTGGCATCCCCGGGCTCACAGAAATTTCCCACAACCCAGCGTTCCCCCAGGTGTCCCAGTAAAAATGGTGCCTCACTTGTGTGCGAGGCCCAAGTACCCGTGACAGGCAAGGGCCCAATGTTGCCGAATTCACTGACCTGAAGTGAAGCCCAGTCCACAGGAAACTCTCCACACCCCCAAAGACAGCCCCCGGTATGGTAAATAGAGTCTCTCATATAGGAAGGCTAACCAAGGAGATGTGGGGAATAATCCCAACACAGGTAGCCTCTTCTAAATTCCCCAAAAGTCTCAAGGAATGCAGGTCAGGGAAACCTTCAAGGAGAGTGGCCTAGGAGAGAAAGCAAAAGCGTCTCATATGGGATTCTATTTTCTCATTTTAACCACAGCAACTTAATTAGAGATAATATGCCTGTCCTGCAGAGACAGACGTTCCACTTACCAGCCAGAATCTCCAAGGTAAATACATTTAAATTGTCAGGAGCATAAGGTAAAGTAGATAAGCCGACTATTTCCTTCACAGTCCGCAGAAAGTCCGAAGAAGAGGCAGATAAATCCAAGAAGAGTTTACATTCAATATCAGACATGCAAAGACATAGATCACACCTTAAAATCTGGATTTGCAGATTCGTTGAGACCACTACAGAGGCTTCACAGTCTATGTTGCTGGCGCATGAATATATCCAAAACTTTGACTCAAAATTAAGAAAACTGGATTATAATTCAATTCTCCCAAAAATCCATGTACTCAGGGAGCAATTTCCATCTAAATGCTGCCACTTAATACTGGGGCCAGAGGTGGCCTCGGATCTGCGCGTACACAAAAAATATAAACAGTGATGCAATTGCTCCCAAGGATTTAAAGTCAAATTTGAATCAAATGCGACCACGGGCGCAGAAATAGTCGGGCGCGTGGTCTCACTTGTGTTGGAGGCCCAAGTACCCGCGACAGGCAAGGGCCCAAAACATTTTTTGATAGGCAAATTTGATGTCGCCTCACTACGTTTTGGGCCCTTGCCTGTCGCGGGTACTTGGGCCTCCCACACAAGTGAGGCACCCTTTTTACCAGGAGACCTGGGGGAACGCTGGGTGGTGGGAAATTTGTGTGAGCCCGGTGATGACACAACTTTCCCACACAAAAATGTGTGAAAAAAGTGATTTTTTTCAGCTAAAACTGAGGTTTGCAGGGGATTCTGGGTAAGGAAACGTTGGGGGATCCATGCAAGGCATACCTCCCTGGAAGCCCCCAGGTCTCTAGTTTTCAGAAATGTGTGGGTTTGGTAGGTTTCCCTAGATGGCCGCCGAGCACGGGGCCAAAAATTCAGGTGACCCCCCCTTGCAAAACCAGGTGGTTTTGAGATAGGCAATTTTGATGGCGCCTCACTACGTTTTGGGCCCTGCCTGTCGCGGGTCCTTGGGCCTCCCACACAAGTGAGGCACCATTTTTACCGGGTGACCTGGGAGAACGCTGGGTGGTGGGAAATTTGTGTGAGCTCGGTAATGCCACAACTTTCCCACACAAAAATGTGTGAAAAAAGTGATTTTTTTTCAGCTAAAACTGAGGTTTGCAGGGGATTCTGGGTTAGGAAACGTTGGGGGATCCACACAAGCCATACCTCCCTGGAAGCCCCCGGGTGTCTAGTTTTCAGAAATGTGTGAGTTTGGTAGGTTTCCCTAGGTGCCGGCAGAGCTAGGGTTCACAAACTACAGCTAGGCACTTTGCCAAAAAAGGGTCATTTTTCTCTGCAAAATTGAGGTGTGACCACGGTGTGTTTTGCGCCGTTTCCTGTCGCGGGCACTAGGCCGACCCACACAAGTGAGGTACCATTTTTCTCGTAAGACTTTGGGGAACGCGGGGTGGGTGGAAATTTGTGGATCCACGCAGATTCCAGAACTTTTCACCACAGAAATGTGGGAAAAATGTGTTTTTTTGGACAATTTATTATATTTGCAAGGGATTCTGGGTAACAGACCCTGGTGGGAGGCAGTCAAGTCACCGCATCCTGGATTCCCCTGGGTGTATAGTTTTCATAAATGTATAGGTTTGCTAGGTTTCCCAAGGTGCCCGCAGAGCTAGGATTCAAAAACTACAGCTAGGCACTTTGCCAAAAAAGGGTCATTTTTCAGTGCGAAATTGAGGTGTGACCACGTTGCGTTTTGCGCTGTTTCCTGTCGCGGACACTAGGCTGACCTGCACAAGTGAGGTACCATTTTTCTCGTAGGACTTTGGGGAACGCTGGGTGGGTGGAAATTTCTGGATCCACACAGATTACAGAACTTTCCACCACAGAAATGTGGGTAAAATGTGTTTTTTGGACAACTTTTTAGGTGTGCAAGGGATTCTGTGTAACAGACCCTGGTGGGAGGCAGTCAAGTCACCCCATCCTGGATTCCCCTGGGTGTCTAGTTTTCAAAAAAGTATAGGTTTGCTAGGTTTCCCAAGGTGCCCGCAGAGCTAGGGTTCAAAAACTACAGCTAGGCACTTTGCCAAAAAAGGGTCATTTTTCACTGCAAAATTGAGGTGTGACCACATTGCGTTTTGCGCCGTTTCATGTCGCGGACACTAGGCCGACCCACACAAGTGAGGTACCATTTTTCTCAGAAGACTTTGGGGAACGCGGGGTAGGTGGAAAATTGTGGATCCACGCAGATTCCCGAACTTTGCACCACAGAAATGTGGGGAAAATCTAGTTTTTTTGACAATTTTTTATGTTTGCAAGGGATTCTGGGTAACAAAACCTGGTGGGAGGCAGTCAAGTCTCCCCATCCTGGATTCCCCTCGGTGTCTAGTTTTCAAAAATGTATAGGTTTGCTAGGTTTCCCTAGGTGCCAGCAGAGCGAGGGTTCAAAAACTACAGCTAGGCACTTTGCCAAAAAAGGGTCATTTTTCACCGTGAAATTGAGGTGTGACCACGTTGCTTTTTGCGCCATTTCCTGTCACGGACACTAGGCTGACACACACAAGTGAGGTACCATTTTTCTCGTAAGACTTTGGGGAACGCGGGTGGGTGGAAATTTGTGGATCCACGCAGATTCCAGAACTTTCCACCACAGAAATGTGGGGAAAATGTGTTTTATTTGACAATTGTTTAGGTTTGCAAGGGATTCTGGGTAACAGAACCTGGTGGGAGGCAGTCAAGTCACCCCATCCTGGATTCCCCTGGGTGTCTAGTTTTAAAAAATGTATAGGTTTGCTATGTTTCCCTAGGTGCTGGCAGAGCTAGCGTTCAAAAACTACAGCTAGACACTTCGCAAAAAAAGGGTAAATTTTCATTGTGAAAATGTGGTGTGTTCACGTTGGGTTTTGAGCCATTTCCTGTCGTGGGCACTATGCCTACCCACACAAGTGAGGTACCATTTGTATCGGGAGACTTGGGGTAATTCAGATTTGTAAAGCAACTGTTATTACCTATTGATTTTTGATGCATTTCTGCCTTCCAAATGAAGTACATTGTTTAAAAAGAAGTCATTTTGAAAAATGACCGATAATTCTCATGCTAGTATGAGTATTCCCAATTTCGAAAATGAGCAAATATGTACTGTTTCTAAACTCTATAATTTGTTCCCATTTCAGAAATACATAGGTGTCTTTCATACCGATTTTTCCATGTATACATTTTCCCACAATAATTGCTATATACCCGGAACATAATAAAAAAACATTGCAAATTGCTGCTCAGTTTTTGACTCTGGGTTCGTCAGGTTCTTGGTGAACCTACAAGTCCTATATATCTCCACAACCAGGAAGGTCCAGTGGATGTAACGGTATATTGCTTTCAAAGAGCTGTCATAATTAGAAGAAGTTACAGGTGAAAACGTTGACACAAAAGGCTGTTTTTTTCAACTAATTTTCAAATTTTCCTATATTTAACTGTTAGTTTCTATAAGGAAACCTTGATGGATCTACACAAATGACCCCTAGCTGAATTCAGAATGTTATCTACTTTTCTAAAATGTATAGCTTTCCCGGATCCATTATTGCTTTCACACCCATTTCTACCATTAACTGAAAGGTGGTTGAAAGCACAAAAAATAGCAAAAATAGGCTATGTCCCAGAAAAATGCCAAAACTGTGTAAAACATTTTGGTTTTCTGACAAAAGTCTGTCATTCCCTAAAAGCTGGGAAATGGTGATTTCAGCCCCACAAACCCTTTTTTAATACCATTTGCAGAGAAAAACCCAGACGCTTTCATTTGCAGCCCGTTTTTCCAATTGTTCCCAAAAAAAACAAAATGTTGCTGTATTTTGGCTAATTTCTGGGACCCCTCCAGGGGAATCCACAAACCCTGGGTACCTTTAGGATCCCCATGATGTTGGAAGAAAAGGACGCAAATTTGGCGTGGTCAAAAAGTTACAGGAGCCTAAGCGCGCACTACCCCAAATAGCCCAAAAAAGGCTTAGCACGGGGGGGAAAAGGCCTAGCAGCGAAGGGGTTAATGAGGTGCTATCATGTATATCGGTCCCAAGATGGCTGCCAACACTTCTTGGATGAAGTGCTGACAGCCAATCAGATCTCACGATGAGATGTGTGGTTAGGCTCCGCCCAGATATATATGTGATTTTACTTTTGATTTTCTCAGGAACTACTGAATGAATTTGCACCATTTAACCAAAAGGCACGACTCTGAACCCTGGGCTACATATTTGCCAACTTTGGTGTAATTCTGTTCAGCAGTTCGGGCTGTAGCTGCGACTAAAGGTTCCTATGGAAAATTGCATGGGGAAAACACGTTTTGGGACCCCCTTTTTTCTTGGCCCCCGCATGACACATCACCCCGAGACTTTCAGGATAGGAGCTGACCGGAGCTGGCCAAAAGATTTGAAAATTTCGCAAAGATTCGTCAACCGGCGCCAAAGTTATTGGGATAGAATGTTGCAGATTTCCTATGGAAAATAGGTCCTAACTTTAACTACCTACTGGCGACCGCCAGTAGGTAATATATATATAGATATAGATATATATTTGTTATAGTATTACATTATTTGAAAAATTCTTACATTATAATATAAATTACAATTATTAGTTAAATATTAGTTTTTTTATTTGATATATGTAAATATATATCTAGATATGAATATATATGTTTCTTTAGTTTTTTTAAGTATATTTGTTAAAATATATATTGGATCTATTTTATTTTTATTAAATTAATGTCGCTATTTAATATATTTAATATTCAATTTTATATATATGTTAAAAAACAATATTTAATAGAATGATATTAATGAAAACAATATTGTTTTTGCAATCTTTTTGTACTTACCAATATAAGTATAGGATGACGATATTTTTGACATTGATATTTTGGTCACAGTATTTTGGTATAACGATATTTCCATAGGCGATATTTTCTCAGTGAACCGGTTCTGAACGTAGTTTGTTCCTTTGCAGCTTATTTAATACATTTTGCTGAGACTTAACCCCTGAAACTGCATTTGACACATCTACGGTTGTGGGTCTCTTTGCCCCAATTCCTTATTATGTAGATTTGGTTCTATAACCATGATAGCATTGTGATGGCTTTGTGCGCAATTCCAGCATCTGATGCATAGTTATTTTACTTTTAGGTGCCTCCTACCTTGATTCTGTCCTGATGATGACCCCAAACAAAATAATTGTGCTAAGGGGGTCAACACGTCGACAATAACATAAGTGGACTGATTTTTAAATTTGATTGTGGTTTTTGACGCTCATGTTTTGAGTGCCATCTGTAACATACTATCCCAATCAGTTGCATATATATATTTTTGCGTACAGCAGAAGCACACATTTTTAGGCACTTTACTTACCTTCCCTGTGCCATCACTTTATAGGAGCACCTTATCTTTGGAGTAATACAAATGCTGTGCCATATGATTATGAACTGTTATTACATTATATGAATATGATTAACAAATTAAATGCATTTACAGCTTAACTGAAATAGCCTGCAGAAGGAAGAGTTTTTTCACGTTACTTTTGCCCCGGAAGTCCAAGGCTACAATTCCCCCATGGGGACCACCTTTTCTTGAGTAGCTTGCATGTCGCACAAAAAAGATATATATGACACATCATTGGGGGAGTGGTATATTTACGAACCCACCCTGACGGAAGCCCGGGACGTTCCTAGGCTGTTCGTATAGGGCTGAAACATGTTGGTGAATTAGGGTCAAAGGACCCTCACAACCCAATAACCCTATATAGTCTTGGTTTTCAACCTTCCCATCCACCCCACTAATAAAGGGTTACCTTTGGAGTGGATGAGGACATATTATCTTTAAAGTTATGCCCCCTAACTACCAACTTCATAAGAGCTCCCTCGAATATGGTGAAGCTCACCTTGACCTTTAAGAGTTAAGATGAACCCGATGATGAAGCATGCCAGTATTAGAGTGGGTGAGTGTTGCATAGAAAATGGTTTCTTCCTCTTCCCTACTCCACTTGTAGTTGTGCTTAGGTGTAGCACATAACACAATGCCCCCCTCTTTTTACCTGTGGGGGTGTCTGAACTTCAGACAGGATACTCTGTGGTTTTTAGTAGGTATATAGGGAGGGTGTATCCCTTCATCCTCTTTTAAGAGGACCTTCCTACTCTTTAAAGACTGTGAAGTTCCCTAACCTCCAGTTCACACCATTTTGAGTAGTTAGAGCAGCGCCCAGCTGTAGGGTAACTCATTGTGACATAATGTGTCCTAGCACTTTTTTTACATACACTTAAGGACTTGCGTACACCGATGAGATGGCATAATTAATCCTCTCAGCCCCCTCACTACTGCCAGATACTAACATCACACAGAGTTTAGCCCAGGTACAGAACTGGGATGAATGGAATTAATTGAAAAGAGAACAAATGAAGACCCTCCTTCAATGTGCAATAATGACAGAGTACCTGTGGGGTAATGCTGCCCCCGCAGGCCTCATTGTAACCAATAAACCCAGAATTTTTCTAGAGGACCCCTTATTTAGAAAAGAGTGGTCTCTCATCGCTTGCCAATGTTCACAAGACTGGCTTATCCTAATTATAAACATGGTGAAATGCCTCTCAGATGCCATGCTAATACAGCTAAAGGTAAGCAAAGACGCTCTAAAAACCCAGATCAAGAATAACATCTATAAAAAGAAATTGGAAAAGTAAACAAGGAGATAGCGGAGCATAGTGACTTTTGTTTGAAATCTGTTTATTGAATATAATCAAAAACACAGCAAAAGAAAAAAGGGGGGAGAACAGGGAAGGTTGACACACATCGCAAAATCAGAACTACCAGGGTGGGGAAGGAGCCGACTGCAGGGAAAAGGAGCAAAAAACTAATCTAGCAATCAGTAAGCAAGGTGGAAATACAAAGACAATTGCAAATGAAGTTCAACTCTATCCCAGATTATAGGGGGTACTATAAAAAGAAAAAGGTCCTTTATCCCACCCGTGGGGGAAACCATGAAAAGGAATAGCGAAGGTGGACCTAGCCAAGGTCACATAGTCCGGTATTAAAGTCCAATAACCACCTAGCCAAAGCACAAAGAATACCCCCCCACTCCCCAGGAGGGCAAGATTAACAAGATCTAATCGAGGCTAGGGTCCCCATTCTCCCGGGAACTATAACACATTCTGCAACAATAGTAACACATTGCATCATGTGTAAAACCAAAAACAATATAAAACAGAAAGAAAATAAAGAGAGGAACCGGAACTAGAAGAACGACGGAGAGGAAGAAAAGAACAGTGGAGGGAATGAGGAAAGGACAGATATGGATGCGCCCAAGAGGTGGGGGGGAAGGGGAGAGACGAGCGAGAGGCGAAGGTAGTGCCCAGAGGACGGAAGGCCCCTGGGGTCAGCCCAGTCAGACACACAAATTACTCCGGGGTAGCTGACCTCCCACCCCGCTGGAAGGGTTCTAAGGGGTTGTTAAATAGCTGAAGCGCCCGCAGTCGAGGGGAGATCACGCGAGAGTGTTCAATGCTAGTGAGAAATTGTATGAGTGGACGCCAGATGCGGTCAAAGTGTGTATCCATGTGGGTAAGATGGGCCTTGAGAAGCTCTAAAGAAAAGACATCCCACAGTCTGAGAAACCATGCTGCAATGGGAGGGGGTGAGGCCGCTTCCAGCAGGAGGCGATAGTCTGTCGCGCAGCTTCCAGTATGTGAAGGATTAAATACCAAAGGGACGTAGACATGGCCTTCAATGTACCAGGACGAATGCCCAAGATTACCAGGGCCGGATCAGAAGGGATCGGGAAACCCACCATCCCCTAATATGGCTGAGGACCTCTTTCCAGAACATGAGAAGGCTCGGGCAGGACCACTAGATATGAAGGAAGTCCCCCCTTTCCGTCTGACAGGGCCAGCACATTGATGAGGTGTCCGGGAACATCTGGTGTAGGCGGGTGGGGGTGTAGTACCATCGGGTCATTAGTTTGTAAGTGGATTTGCGCTGAGAGATGCTACGGTACACTTTAGGGATGTCCGTCCGTAGGCGGTCCCAGGCCTTCGGGGGGATGTCAGCTGCCAAATCGGAAGCCCAGCGCACCTGATAGCCATGAGGAGAGAGCTGTCGAGAGTTTTGAAGGACAGAGTAGGTTTAGAAATTAAGCCCTGAGAACCCTCAAATCTCCGCACCAGGGCCTCGAAGGGAGTGAGCTGACGAGTCACTCCCTGGGAGTACCCCGGGGAAGATAGCCAATGTGAGGCGAAAGAATTGCTTGCATTGATCAAAGGAATGGAGGGCAGGACCCTCTAAGAAGTCCTAAAGCACTCGTCGACCTTATATAGTCCACGCCGCAAAACTCTGAGATTGCAAAGCAGGAGAGAAGGCAGGGTTGAGTTTCAGCGGAGTGTTAGGGGAGGGTAAAGTCGTAAGGCCCCGGGAAAGCGCCATGTGATCCCAGATTTCCAAAACCGTTCTTGTCAGAGTCGCTATGTAGGCAATGCGTGGGCACGCACCGCGCGAGAGCCATGCTAGGTCCCACAGATCTACATGCCACCGCACGGTCCATATGGAACCAATGTTTTTCGCTTTCAGGGACAATCCATTCCGATATAAACCGGAGATGACAGGACCAATAATAGTCCAGAAAATTTGGGCAGGCCAGACCACCCCGAGACCTGAGTAGCATAAGTCATTTCTGGGAGAAGCGGGTGGGATTTCCCACAGATGAACTTGGTAAACTCCCGTGTAGAGCCAAAATGTCAGCGCGTGGTATGAGAGTAGGAAGAAACTGAAATAAATTTAGAATCTTAGGGAGAAGAGACATTTTGACGGCATTAAGGCGTCCCAGCCACGCCAGGGGGAGGCCCTCCTAGCGGTGAATTTCATCCCGGACAGACTTCCGGTACCAAGGCCAGTTAGAGTAGGACCAAGTAGCAAGATTAGGAGTCAGGTCGAGACCCAGATAGTGGATGGACTCATCTGTCCATTGCACCGGGAGCAAATCCCGCAAACCCTGGACTTCGGAGGGCAAAAGTGTGAGATTAAGGGCGTGAGATTTGGCAAGGTTAATCCAATAGCCCAAAGCAGACTCAAACAACTTCAAAAGGTCAGCCACTGCCGGGAGGGATGTCGAGGGGGAAGACAGAGATAAGAGCAAGTAGTCGACAAAAAGAGAGGCTTTGTGCTCAGCACCCCCCATACAGATACCCCGTATAGTCTGGTGGCGACGAATAGTGATGGCTAAGAGCTCAACGAGGAGCGCAAAAAGGAGAGGGTAGAGCAGACACCCTTGGCAAGTGCCTCAATGAATAGAGATAGGAGCAGTGGTAGTTCCGTTAAAGCAGATGCGAGTGGTAGGTTTTGCGTAAGGGGCCATCAATTTAGAGATGAGACCCGGCCCCAAGCCAACCCTCTGGAGGACAGCCCGGAGGAATCTCCAATCTACGCGATCGAACGCCTTTTCGGCGTCGAGAGAAACCAGGCATGCAGGGACACCTCTAATCCGTGATTTTTCTACCAGATGAGCTATCCATCGTATATTATCCGCTCCCTGGCAGTGCCGAATAAAACTCACCTGATCCGGGTCTATGAGGCTCCAAACGATCAGCCAAGATTTTGGTGAATAACTTTGCGTCAGTGTTTAAGAGAGCAATGGGGCGGAAGGAGGCTGCCAGGATCGGGTCCTTGCCTGGTTTAGGAACAAACACAATTTCTGCTTCATTCATCGAAGGGGAGAGGCCGGTGCGATCAGTAAAGTTATTAAAAAGATGGAGAAGATGGTCCCACAGCTGTGGGTTGAAGATACGATAAAAAGTTACGGAAGGCCGTCGGGTCCCAGGGTTTTGTCCGCCGGCACCTGCTTCAATGCTTTCGCAATTTCCTCGTGGGAGATAGGCTCATCAAGTACCTCCTTGAAGTAGGGATCATTAGGGTCCCAAAGACAGGAGTCAAGAAACGATGTAACCTCATCCGGAGGACAGCGTTCCCCGGCATACAGCTCAGAATAGAAGGTCGTCAGGGTATGAGCCTTATCTACTTCATAAGTCGCCCATGATCCGTCCGGTCTCCGAAGCTTCGTTATATGGGATCGAGCCGTTTGTACCCGTAGCCAGCGAGCTAAGCAGGCCCCAACTTTATCACCACCCACATAGTATTTTTGTTTGAGTTTAATAAGGAAACGTTCAGCCTTGTTAGTGCGCTGCAAGCGCAACTGGCCGTGCAGGGTAGCCAGGCGCCGCTTGTTGGCAAGGGAGGGATCAATATGATCCGCACGCTCCAAATCCCTGATATCCCGGGAGAGAGTGGTTTCAACCAGCTGTACCTCTCTAGTCCGGGCAATGGAAATTGAGGTGATAACCCCCCGATAGTAGCCTTAAAGGCATCCTAACGGATGTCCTCAGGAGTGTCTGAGAGAGAATTTGTCGCAAAGAAAGATTCAATCTCTTTGCGAATATCTGCTATGTCAACTGGGTCGCGGAGAACGGGAGGAGGGCAAACGCCGGCGTGGAAGAGGTGTGCTGCGGGCATCGGGTATATGGAGCGTAAGCAGGACATGCACATGATCAGAGATGGAAATGTCTGAGATATCCGCAGAGCACAGCAAATGGGCCAAGGGAAGAGGGAGAAAAAATAGTCAATATGCGAGTAAGAGCGCTGGGCGTGAGAGGAATAGTCCCGAGAATCTGGGTGGAGATATCTCCAGGCATCAACCAGTCCCAAGTCGGTGATGGCATTCCTCAATGGTGCTGACATCGCCCCAGCAACATGGTATCCCTGCGCAGTGCGATCCTGGTCAGGATTCCAGACCAGATTAAAGTCTCCCCCATTGTAGGAGAGTAGGATCTGCTTCCCATGGGTACCCCCACTTTTTACTGGTGTTTCACTGTTTTTCGACCTTAGTCTGGCTGCTGCCCTGCTAATCAGGACCCCCGCCTAGCTGCTTCCTCTCTAAAATGGTTTCCATGTACATTAGGTAAATTTCTAATTGTATATGGTATACTATGTACCTAGGGCATAGGTACCTCAGAGGCCTACCAGGGGCTGAAGCATGTATTATGCCACCCCTGGGAAGCACTCCAAAATGACACCACAGGTCTGCTACTGCAGCCTGGGTAAGGTGGTGCCTGCACCCCTTACTGTGGTATAGGCTACCTATATCACTACCATTGCACACACATATAAAACCTAAGTCACTCCTATGGCAGGCCTTAACAATTCTGAAGGCAGAGTGCTTGGTTTTTATGTGAGAGGGTGCCCCTGCATGAGCAGAGCCCCTCTTCAGCGTTCGGAGTACCTCCTCTGATGCTGTTTGTGGTGCAGCCTGACCATATACTCTTAAGTGCATTATAACCTCGCGGTAAATGCTAACTTTGGACTGGCTACACGAAAACATGTAGTGTTTGGTGTCAAACGCTTTGGAATACTACCCCCCTGCCAGTTCTGGCAGTGGGGGTAGCATTCCACACATCTAGAGGGAGAGACATGTTCACACTGGTCTACCCGGTAAAGATTTTCTACAGCCCTGGCATCACAAAATGGATGCCACTGCCACAGACACGGGTCTGGCCTCCTGCTGCTGACCGAAACTCCGGCAGGGGAGGCCTGGACAATAGGTTTCCTGTCCCAGGGAGGTGTAGCCACCTCCCCAGACAGAAAGATGTGTATTGGGGCTGGGCGGGAGCACTCTGGTGCTTTGAAGTCCTGCACTGGGGGCACACTCGATGTCCCTGTGCATAGTCCAGTTCTAACCGGTTGCAGGGGCTGGTGTGAAAGTGGACAAAGGAAATGGTGTAACCACCCCTCTTTCCAAACCCTCCCATAGGTGGGTCCCTAGAGTATGTCCAACCCCCAAACTTTGTATAAGTATGGGAACCCAGTCCTTGCGACTTTAGATTACCCTGGACAAAACTCTGCAACATATATCCTGGACCTTCGACTTTCTATTTCGACTAGAAGATGGAAGAAATCTCCCTTGGGGTCAAGGAGTGACTCCCCTGCTTGGCAGGCACCAAAGAAGCAACTGTCTGGTCTGCCAATCTGAAGCTCCAGTCGTACGCCAAAGTCTCTGCATCCCCAGAGGTAGATTTCCAGACTTCCCCCGAGGCTACCCTGAGTCCACAGCAAAGCTGAGGCCTGTGGCAATCGTGGGTGACGTGGAACCGTGACACCTGGACACCGTGAACTTTTGCAGCTCCATCATCTTCCTGGTCTTCCTCGAAGTGGTGCTTTGGGCTCCAAGTAGCCCCAGCCTTGAGAACCTCCTGCACTGAAGATTTCTGGCCTCTACTCCGCGAGTGACCTGTGGCCAGTTTCCAGTGCGACCACTCGAGGCTCCTTTGCGATCGCTAGCCCGTTGACTAGTGGGTCCCCACTAAGGCAACACCTCTTCTGATTGGGCTTTCCTGGTTGCTCCAGACTTGCCCCAGCTTACCATCACTGGGTAAGTCCCCCAGACCTTGCTGGTTTGCACCGACGTCCTTTCTCTGTTTCCAGTGACTTGCCGTTGCCAAGGCTTGTTGGGTCCAATCTGGTCGCCGACACCGCAGCACTCGACAGACTTTGTGGGATAGCACGAATCCAGCTCCTGGTTGTCGTCGACGCCTCGTGGATCTCGTGGCTGAAGAGTTAAGATATCCGTCAATTCACCTGAAGCACCCAACATCTGTGGGAATTGGACTATCGTACCCCTGGTCACTGGTAAGTGACCCAGACTCTGTCCCCTCTGCTTTCAGGTTCCTTCAATCCTCAATGCGGCCTTGGATCGCTTCGGACACTTCTCCTCTTCACGGCAGCAGCACTTCTTGAGCAGCTTTCATTGAAAACAGCGACGCGACCCGACACCATTTGACACCTATGCACCCGGCTTCCCTGGGTGAGGTAACTCTAACTGAGTACTCCGGTGCTCCCATGGGTGTTGGCCCTAGACACCTCTAAGTCCAAAAGGGTTCGCTGGTAGACATCCTCTAAGTGTCCTTAAACTCTTAATTTCCAACCGCGACTTTCCCCATAGAAGTTAACGGCGATTTGCGGCTGTGTTCTCACACTGCACGCGTCCCCCGTGGGTCCCCTGTGTCACTACCTTGGGTGGTTCCTTGGGTCCAAGCGCTTCTACAGGCTCTAGGCCTTGTGTCTAGTTCAGTCGTGGTTCTTATACCACTTTATTGGTATATGGTTTGGTACGCCCCTAGGGCCCAGACGTGCATTTGTGCTTTTGCTGTTGAATACTGACTTGTAACTTAAGTACTTCGAACTCTAGCCTCATAAATAGACTAGAGGGGTGTGTTTTATCTTAAATACACATATTTTAAATATATTCCTGGTGTGGTTGTCTTTTCATTTGATCATTCAAGAGATTATAGACTGGTAAAACAAGCTGCTTTACATTCCTTCAAGAATAGCTTTCAATAAAGGTTGTCTTTAACCTATCACCATAAGAGGTTATTTGGACTGATACAGGGTGCCCACTATAACTAGTGGACAGCATATATCAGGCCAACTTCTCACATTGCTGTGCAGCGTGTGGGACTCCAGCTTGCTATTGTTTTACCAGACAATCTCAATTGAATTGATCAACTAAAAAACACTA